>NW_011495018.1:11207956-11215256 GCF_000754665.1 Bison bison bison | reverse complement strand
GGCAACCCACTCCAGTGTTCTTGCCTGGAGAATCCCAGGGACAGGGGAGCCTGGTGGGCTGCCGTCTATGGGGTCGCACAGAGTTGGACATGACTGAGGCGACTTAGCAGCAGCAGCAGCAATGACATACAATGTGGAACATTTTTTTAATATGCTTATTTGCCATCTGTATAGTTTCTCTGGTGAGATATCTAGATCTTTTGCCCATTTGTAAATTGTTTACTTTTGTTTTCTTACTGTTGAATTTTACAAGTTCTTTGTATATTTTGGATACCGGTCCTTTATCAGATACATGTATTGAAAGTATTTTCTCTCTGTCTCTGGTTTGCCTTTTCTTTCTTTTAATGGTTCCACTTTTTAAAGATGCTTAGGCTTCCCTTTCTGGGTGAAATAGCCTGGAATTGTTTCCAAGAAAGCACTGGCTTTAACATTCTTTTCTCCACCCTCTCTTTTGCAGAGCTGTGTCCACTTTGAGATTTCTAGTGGGCAGCTTGTGTTATATTTCATATCCAATACTGTGGTCATTTTCTCCTTTGGAGAAGGAAAGTTTAGGAATCAAGTTCAGGTGAACAAGTGTTTGTTAGATTTCTATTATAGGTGCTGCACCCAGGAGCGTGCTGGGGTGATGATGGTGGAGGGAAGTTCCTTGTCCTTGGGGAGCTTACAGTCGAGTGGAAGAGACATAAGGAACCAACTGCAGCCTGTGTGGAAAGGAAAATGGAAAGGGAAGGGGGAAAGTTCTAGGAGGCAGTTAAATATTTGGATCTGAAGGTGAGGAAAGTTTAGGTCTGGAAATGGGATTTTTATTTCTTTTATAGGTAGTTTAAATGTAAATAGAGAATGGCAAGGAAGAGTGATATATTTCGATTAGTGTCTTTTAAAGCCATGAATTCAGCAGCATCATCATGAAAATTCAAAAGTCTTTAGGTAGCGAGTAAGGGTGTTACGCAGAAGAGTCGGGCACGACTTGGCAACTAGGCAACAGCAACAAGGGTGTCACACAGATGGCCTTACATATGGCTAATAGTCTGGACAAACTCCCAGCTCTAACAGTGTATGGGCAGGCGGTTACTGTCTGCCCACACTTTTAAGATATAACTTTTAAGGTTATATCAAGGTATTCTTGACTCACCTTGATCAAAGGATGTGACTATTGATGTCATGTTGCTCACAGTTTTCAAGGAAGTCTATATGTTTTTGTATTATCTTATATTGGTATTTAAATAATAAATAGGAAATCAGTACACCGACCAGTCACTTAGGATTAACAAAGCATGTGCTATCCATTCTTATCTACAAAATATTTATATTTGAGGTTTGAATCTCTAGGTGGGGTTGATCCATGTGAAATGTCTAAATTATGAAATTTGTTGCTTCAGGTGTTGGTGATGGGCAATATCAGATACCACCATGGTTTCCAGGTTAGCACTGAGTAGGTGAGTCTGTTTTGAGCAAGAATATGTTTGTACCTGTACATACACATATACTCTGTGTGTGTGTGTGTATGTGTGTGTGTGTGTGTGTGTTTGTGCATGGTCAGTCTTGTCTGACCCTTTGCCACCCCATGGACTGTAGCCTGCCAGGCTCCTCAGTCCATGGAGTTTTCCAGGCAAGAATATTGGAGTGGGTTGCCATTTCCTTCTCTAGGGGATCTTCCCAACCCAGGGATTGAACCTAGGTCTCCTATGTGTCCTGCATTGGCAGGAGGATTCTTTATCACTGAGCCACCTAAGAAGCCCTACAAATATATATATAATGAATACGGAGGAATATATAGCACATATAATAGTGTATTATATTATAAAATAATTGTATATTAAATAATGAAAATTTATAAAATTGATATAATTACAACATATTTATATAATATAAAAATTGTATGTACATATATTATATATGCTAGAATATGTAAAATACACATATATCCGGTTACAGCTCCCTCTCCTTGGTCCTTCAGCTCAGTTGCTATTACACTACCCCGTTTGGTTGCCTTAGCCACACCTTTGTATAAGTAGCACCTTAGTAAATAAGCTCTCCTCAGATCATCCTATTTTGAGAGTGCTGTTTCCTTGTGGGACATTTTCCTTGTGAGCTGATAGTCTGGGCCAGTTCCCTTCCTAGTTTCTGCTGAGTTTTCCCAGGAAAGGACAGAAGACGATCATATCTTCATGTGAACTCAGTATCGCTGTGTGCGCTGTTCCTCTTTTCCAGACCTTGTGATAAGTTAGAGACCAGCATAATTTTTCAAAGTTTTAGCACTGGGGGATTCTGGAAGATAACAGTTGTATAGGATCAGGGGCATGGTATTGGGCAGGAGAGGGAAACCTGGGAGAAATCAAGAATACTGTTTGCACGTGGGGTCATTCTAGGAAAAGGAGGAACCACTGGGATGGTCTGAGCTGGGGGACTGGTCAGGGTAGTAGCCGAGGCATTTCCAGGCTTATTTTCTCTGTTGTGTCCTGCAGACCACTTGGGCAGACCAATTCACGGAGCCTCTGCTATGTGACATGAAGGCAGCCACCTCTATTTCTGCATTTGATGCTGCTTGGAAGGTCTTTTTCTTGTCCTCGCATCTTCTTTCAAGAGAACTGTCTTTAATCTGGGTCATTATGACAAACTTTCTTTTCCCAGATCTTTTTGAACAATGAATTCAATAAATCAAGAATCAGTCAAGCTCCTGCTGTCAGAGCTAGGAAAGCCTGCAGTGACTCTTCCATGCCACGGTTCTCAGTCTTGGCCAGTTAGCCAAACTACAGGAGGTATTTTCAGAAATCCCCATCAGGGCTGATCTGCTGCAGAAGCTCCAAGCCAGAGGTGACCCCAGGAACATGACCCCCAAATTCCCACCACTCCAAAAATTTGTGGAGATCTTAGGCATAGCTTTGGACTTGCCACTATTTGTAAGTAGGGGGAAAAAAAAAAATCCCAGTTCGCACCTGGATAGGGTCCTCTCCTTTGACAGATAAGGAAACCGACATCCACAGAACAAGATCACATCCTTGGACACATGCCCCAGCTTGGACCAGAGACCAGGTCTCCCAGCTCCAGTCTGCCTCCCCTAGGTGCCCCCGGGTTAACAAATTTTGAGGTGAGAGCTGGTAAAGAGGACGTCAGGCACGTTCCGGTATCAGCTTAGTTTACCCTGGTCGGTCCCGCAGAATCCACTCTCGAGTTTGCTCGCGAGAAGAGGGAAACTCCAGCTCCGCCCACTTCCGGTGCAGGTGTGTCTCCTCCTCGTGGAAGCCAAGTATCCGGTGGAACGCAGTGCAAAGACCATGTAGTACAGATGGGTGGAAATGGGGGTGCGGGGGAAGCCATCTCTTTTGCTTTCCTCCCCTCTTTTTTATTTGTTGATGCTGTCTAATAATTCTCCTTTCTAGCAACCTATCAAGCATATTACCAAGCAAAGCAGCAGCACCTTTTTGGGAGAATAAAAAAAAGTCACCTTTGAAGTAAATCCTTTGTATATATATAGCTTTTCAAAAAGCATAGTAGTTCACTGACTAATGATATGTATTTGACCAGTGAATTTTACACTGTTAATGAGGTGGGTCAGAAGAGCCATTGAAAAAAATGCTTTGGTTATGAATATGATATGTGTATTTTTGGAGATAAAAGGGCTTTATGTTGATGATAAATTGAAATGGGAAGAGCCTCGGCAGAAACACTGATAACCCTGAAAGAACTCCTGAATGTGGTATAAATGTTACTGCTGGTGACAGAAAGTTAAATGAGTTTGAAATAAAAATAATTAATTTTATTGCTTCCTGGTTAAAGAGACTGAGAGCACAGATGCTCCCTGACCACTGTGAGATCTGTAATTTAGTTGTGACAGATTTCCATAAATGGGGTTTTAGAGCTGGATTTTATATATTAAAAATTGAGTGCCACGGATAAAAAGCCATTCCAGTTTCAATTACTTGGGCCTTTATGGTCCATGTGGTGAATATTTAACGGCCAGGAGTGGAGAGCTGTTTTCACAGGTACTATATATTCACTTAACTTGACTGGCTGGTTCTCTGGGGGATCTTTTTCTTCCAGTTGGAAATCTTATTGAGAGCACAGACTCTTCTCTTGTCCCCAAGGTCTGGTGTTTCCCATGAATCGGTTATGGCAAAGGCATCTTTTGCTTGCCAGAAAAGAGGAGAGGGATACGGCACCTCTGAGTATTGGTGCTTCAGACTACATAGTGGACTCTTACTCTCTGAGTGTAGTTCTTCCAGGAATGTGTGTGCTGTTGTCCATCTTTTTTTTTTTTTAGTTTTAAAAAAATTTCCGTGCAAATAGTTTTAGAATTTTTTGATCATAAAAACACCTGTCAGCTCTCCATCCAAAGATATCTGCTGTTAATATTTAATTTATTGGCTACACTGGGTCTTCATTTCTGTGTGTGGGCTTCTTCTAATTGTGACAAGTGGGGGCTACTCTCTGATTGAGGCGGGCGGGCTTCTCATTTCCATGCCTTCTCTTGTTGCAGAGCATGGCACTAGGCACGTGGGCTCAGTAGTTGCTGTGAGTGGGCTTTGTTGGTCTGAGGCATGTGAGATCTTCCTGGACCAAGGATCAAACCCGTGTCTTCTGCATTGGTGGGCAGATTCCTAACCACTGGACCAACAGGGAAGTCCCTGCTGTTAATATTTTTATGTATAATCATTCAAGATTCTTTTTATGCTTAAAGATATCTGAATCTACACATATATATTTAAACACAAACACTGTACCATGTAATATACGTACTTTTGACACCCGCTTTTTGTGGACATACTTTGTTAATGCTATGATTTTTTAATGCTTGCATTGCATTTCATTGTATGGACTGTCTGTAATTTATAGAATCAACGTCTAGCTAAATGTTTGGGTTATTTTCAGTTTTTTATAAATTGTATATCCTTAGGCCTGTATCTTTATATATTTCCTTAGGACAGGAATTTCTGGGAAATTAGTGTGCAATCTTTCAAGGTTCTAAAACATTTTGTTCTACTGCCCTCTACAAATTATTTTAGTCTTTGTCAAGAGAAGTGGGAACTCGTTATAATTTACATTCCCTTAATTGCTTAGGTTTTTGTTTTCCCACTTGTATTTATTCTGTGTTTACTAGAAGAGCAGCTCATACAGGTTGAGATGTTCATCTGTTTTGTTTCTTTTCTTTCTTCCATTCCTAGAAGAGTGCTTGACACACAGAAGAAGGAGCTCAAATATTTGTTGGATGTTGACTGAATTACCATTCCTGTTCTTTGCTCATTTTTTCCCTAAAAGGTGCTCATCTTTTTATCATTACTTTTGTAGAGCATTTTGTATACTAAATTATCTCTTTGTCATTTGTAGGGCAGATAATTTTTCCTAGTTTGCTTTTTATATTTTTAAAAATTAATTTATTTTAATTGGAGGCTGATTACAATATGGTAGTGGTTTGACTTCAAGAATTTAAAATTGTGCCTGTGGAAGTAACCCAGGTCTCCTGCATTGCAGTTGGATCCTTTACCAGCTGAGCCACCAGGGAAGCCCAAGAATACCGGAGTGGGTAGCCTATCCCCTCTCCAGTGGATCTTCCCAACCTAGGAATCTAACTGGGGTCTCCTGCATTGCAGGTGAATTCTTTACCACCTGAGCTACATGATACGCCCATTATTTATTTTTACAGCGATTGTATACATTTTTTTTTTAAGTTTTACTTTTCCTATTCAGCTTGAGGAAAGACTTCTTAATTCCAGAATGATAAGATCATTCTAAATCAAGAATGATTGCAACCTTGATTTTTTCCTAGTTACTTTTAGTGAGTTCATTTCAAACCTTTAAGTAGTTAATCTGCCTGAACATGTTTTGATAAAAGGTAGAGATTTACCTGAAGATTTTTCTCTCTATCTATCATAATCTTTCCTTCCCCCATGGTTGTAAGACCTTTGAAGATAGGGAGCTGGAAGGAGGGAACTAACATTCAATTGAGGAGCTATTTTCCAGATGTGTGCTATTTGCTGCATAGATTTCCTGACCTAGCTGTGCACGGTAGATGTGAGCTTCAGCTTGCAGATGAGGCAAGAAGTAAGATGTTTGTAAATGTAGTAATGTGAGTTCAGGCTCTCGGCCCTGAGCCCCTCTTTCCAAAGCATTCAGCTGTTTCATCTGTGCTTCCTCCCTCAGTCTCTGTGTGTTACAGTACCCAAGTATTCTGCCTGGTAGTGGGTCCACAGTCACTTAACAGTGCTATAGCTGACCTGCTAAGCCATTAAAAAATGAAATTCTCAAGTTAAGAAGTTTAGAGAAAAGTAGTATTTTGGTGGAGGAAGCAAAGAAGTATTTATAGCCTCCCTTTCTATCCCTAAAACCTGGCTGAGTCCTTCAAACATATTTTCCTTGGCTTCTAGACTTGATGTTGCCAAAGACAAGGGCAGTAATTGGCAGCAGAGAGTTTGAATTTTAAAGTACTTAACACGGAATGAAGGTTATCGTGTAGGAAATGAGGATAATGATTATTATTTCAGATGTGTAAAATGTGTTCAAAGTCATAAATGTTTGGCAATTCTAGGATGGCAAACATTATTTTATTGTTAAAACACAATTTGCTCCATTGAATTGAGGCCCAGCACTTAAGGTGATGCTGTTAAAGAGCGATGTTTTGTTCAATAGTTGTGCTTTGTGTGTATTTTTTGTGCAACAGCAGTATTTGATCATAATGCTTTTTTCTAAACTGTGAGCTAAAGGTGAACGAACACTTGAGTATACTTTTAATGAAGCTTAGAATTTAAATTCTGCAGCAATGTTAATCTGACAAGGCAACACGCTAACACCTAAAGCAATGAAAAACAATCATACATTTTTAGAGGCTTGTATTCATGCATATTGGCACATGAATTTGCATTTTTATATTCATTTATCTTAATGATTGGGCACAGTTAATTTGAGACATAAACTTGTACAAAAATAATTTTGGCTTTATAAGAATAAAATATGTTATCAGTTCAGTTCAATTCAGTTGCTCAGTCATGTCTGACTCTTTGCGACCCCATGAATTGCAGCATGTCAGGCCTCCCTGTCCATCACCAACTCCCGAAGTTCACTCAAACTCACGTCCATCGAGTCAGTGATGCCATCCAGCCATCTCATCCTCTGTCATCCCCTTCTCCTCCTGCCCCCAATCCCTCCCAGCATCAGAGTCTTTTCCAATGAGTCAACTATTCGCATCAGGTGGCCAAAGTACTGGAGTTTCAGCTTTAGCATCATTCCTTCCAAAGAAATCCCAGGGCTGATCTCCTTCAGAATGGACTGGTTGGATCTCCTTGCAGTCCAAGGGACTCTCACTGTC
>NW_011495018.1:11185509-11207856 GCF_000754665.1 Bison bison bison | reverse complement strand
CCAAGGGACTCTCAAGAGTCTTCTCCAACACCACAGTTCAAAAGCATCAATTCTTTGGCGCTCAGCCTTCTTCACAGTCCAACTCTCACATCCATACATGACCACAGGAAAAACCATAGCCTTGACTAGACGGACCTTTGTTGGCAAAGTAATGTCTCTGCTTTCTAAGTGAACAGACACTAAGTGATTTAGGTAAATGAATGTTTATAAGCACACAACATTTTTGCACTGATGAACCAGGTAGCATACGGGATTCATCCTCAGACATTTTGTATCAGTTCACTTATCCTTTTATCAGTTTTGTTTTGTAACCTTTTATTCATTTTTATTACTTTCTTCTGGATGCTTTCCATATCTCTTAAACATCTTGCTCCAAACTTTGTTGGTATTCTGCTGATAATAGTCTGAATTCAATCAGAAGAGAAACATTCCACATTCAAAGGGGAAAAAAGAAAAAGCAGTTTCTTGGGATGCGATTGGCACCTGAGCAAAATACTGGATCATTTCTTCAGAAGTGTGAAGGTAAACAAGTCACTTAATAACTTTGGGTAGAAAGCTCACCTCGCCATTAAGCAGGCCGTGCATGTGAAGTGGGAGATAAGGGCACTACCTAGAGGGTAAATCTCAAGATGTGTCACTGATGGGAGTTAAACGGAGTGGAGCGATGCTGTTTATCCTTATAGTAAAGGAGGCAGCACGGTGAATACAAGACTGTTTAGAGCTCTTGAGTGGCTTATGAGTTTTTCTACAACAGGAGGTGAGGCAGGTAGTTAAAATTACTGAGGTATATCCTAACCAATTATGGAATCCTCAAGTGAGAAGCTCTGATCAGTTGCATTTGGAAGAAGAGCTGATAATTAAACTGTCAGGCCAGGCAAACGAAAGAGAGAAGCTTAGAGCTGCATCAGTCAAAAATATAATACACCAACCAGCTTTGAAAGAATGTTGTCCTAATATAAAATGTCTCTCTCAGCACAGAGAACAGACCCAATAGGATCTCCTCACTAGAAAGCTAATGAGTATTTTAAAAGATAGAGTAGGACATGGAGAATGGTCAGTGGTGACTTGAACATAAGTTGAAATATGGTAAGGAGGGCTCAGGGAAGCCAAGGTCTAGAGAAACAGCAGCTGCATATATTAAGAGTGCCAATGTTGTTTTCTTGAAGTGTAATCTGTCATCAGGCTTCCCAGGTGGCACCAGTGGTAAAGAACCCCCCTGCCATGCAGGAGGCATAAGAGACGTGGCTTTAATCCCTGGATCAGGAAGATCCCCTGGAGGAGGGCATCGCAACCCACTCCAGTATTCTTGCCTAGAGAATCCTATGGACAGAGGAGCCTGGTGGGCTACAGTCCATGGGATTGCAAAGAGTTGGACATGATTGGAGCAACTTAGCATGCAATATGGCATCAGGGGTCCTTTTCAAGCTACTTCCTGCAAGACTTCATAGAGGAGGGGAGTAGTCCTTTCTACCTGGACTTAAATTCCATGAAGAACATGTTGATCAACCTTCTCTAGACGCATGATAAATTTTTTCTTTTCAGTCTTCTAGAGCTGTCAGTCTTGTTCTTCCTGTCTCCGACGTGTGCATTTTGCCTGACTATACGGAGACCCTCCTTGAATTACAATGGCAAAGACATTTAAATCCTCAACAAATGTCATTTGAGCACGTGGGTCAGTTTTCCGTGGATTATTTATAATAGCTTACATTTTGGAACAAGCGCTGCAAGCTTAAGGAGATTTATGCTGCACTTGACCTCTAAAGAGCTCTCATTTTATGAAGTCTCCAGGTCCCTGAGATGCCTGAAGATAATATTACAGTGTTCATAGTTTCAGCCAAAGAGGTTTATAATCGAGCCTGGAGTAGCTGTAAGTTCTGGATCTCAGAGCTAATTACTCCACTCCCAGGAAAGACCCTTGGAAACTCATTCTTCAGATAGGAAATGCTGCACTAGGAAACCGGCGATGGTTGTGACTTTTGTTGGCTGTTCTATTTTTCCAGTGACATCAAGGATACTGGGGGCAGATGGCCAAACACATTCTGAAAAAGTGTACAAGAAACAAGCAGTCATTTTATTTCATGGTGTTTCATTACTGTGTACAGCTTGGAATTATATCTGTAGCCTTTGTATTAGCTCAGAGGATTACTATCACCTTGCAATTGAACAGGTTTGTGGTGGTATTGTTTTGTAGATTCCCTTACGTATCTCTTAGTAGGTACCCTAGCAATGAAATTCTTTTTATAAAAAAAATTATTTATTTATGGCTGTGCTGGGTCTTCTTGCTATGCTTGGGCTCTCTTTAGTTGCGAGGAACTCTTCATTGCACAGCGTGATTCTGTGGCTCCCAGGCTCTAGAGCACAGGCTGAGTTGAGGTGCACGGGCTGAGCTGCCCTGTGGCCTGTGGGATCTTCCTGGACCAGGGATGAAACCCATGTCTCCTGCATCAGTCAGTGGATTCTTAGCCTCTGGACCACGAGGGAAGTCCTCAATGGAATTCTTATTTGAAAAATAATCTCAATTGCAGTCTGGGGACTAATGTGTATTGGATTTATCTATTGATTTTACTATATATGGACCCCGTTTTGTCTACTTTTTTAAATAATAAATCTAAATGCAAGTGTTTGAAGTTCTTTCCCTCACACTAGGCGTAACTTTTAAGTTTCCTAATATTTGCATCTATAAAATCAGTAATTTTCACCATTTCTTCAGTTTACCTGGCTGCTAGTAGACTGTCTCTGTGCATGTTGCCTAAAGGCTTTCTGGCCTCGTGTCTGACTTGGGGTTGACAAAGAACAGGAGTTTGCAAACCACAGCAGAGTGGGTTTATGGAAAATTCTGGACATTGTGATAGGCAGGACCTATTTCATTTTATTCCTGTTTACATTCCAGAGACTGCAGTTGGGTATCTTTCTTAAAAATGAAGTTATTGTTATTCAGTCACGTCTAAATCTTTGCAACCCCACTCCAAGCTTCCCTGTCCTTCACCATCTCCTGAAGCTTGCTCAAACTCATGTCTGTTTGAGTTGGTGATGCCATCCAACCATTTCATCCTCTGTCGTCTCCTTCTCCTCCCGCCTTCAGTCTTTCCCACCATCATGGTCTTTTCCAAGGAGTCAGTTCTTCACATCAGGTGGCCAAAGTATTGGAGCTCCAGCTTCAGCATCAGTCCTTCCAATGAATATTCAGGACTGATTTCCTTTAGGATTGACTGGTTTGACCTCCTTGCAGTCCAAGGGACTCTCAAGAGTCTTCTCCAACACTATAGTTCAAAAGCATCAATTCTTTGGCACTCAGCCTTCCTTATGGTCCAACTCTCACATCCATACATGACCACTGGAAAAACCATAGCTTTGACTAGATGCACTTTTGTTGGCAAAGTAATGTCTCTGCTTTTTGATATGCTGTCTAGGTTGGTCATAACTTTCCTTCCAAGGAGCAAATGTCTTAATTTTTTGACTGCAATCACCATCTGCAGTGCTTTTGGAGTCCCAAAAAATAAGGTACTCTGCATTTAAGTTAAATAAGCAGTGTGACAATATACAGTCTTAAAGTACTCCTTTCCCAATTTGGAACCAGTCCATTGTTCCACGCCCAGTCTAACTGTTGCTTCTTGACCTGCATACAGGTTTCTCAGGAGGCAGGTGAGTTGGTCTGGTATTACCATCTCTTCAGGAATTTCCCACAGTTTGTTGTGAGCCACACAGTCAAAGGATTTAGTGTAGTCAATGAAGCAGAAATACATGTTTTTCTGGAATTCTCTTACTTTTTCTATGATCCAAGAGATGATGGCAATTTGATCTCTGGTTCCTCTGCTTTTTCTAAATCCAGCTTGAATATCTGGAAGTTCTCGGTTCACATACTGTTGAAGTCTAGCTTGGAAATGAAGATAGTTCCATAAAAATCCTAGAATATGATAATATACACATGACTTTGGCAATAAATTCAGTAAAAATGTAAAGACTCAGGTAAACTTTTGGCTTCGGGCATTAAGGTTCGTCAGAGAAACAATCAATAAGAGATGTATCTAGACATGTATATCTATGTATCTATATCAATATAATGGGGAATTGGCTTAGGAGACTATGGAGGCTGAGAAGTCCAACGATCCCATGATCTGCTGTCCGCAAGCTGGAGACCCAGGAAAGCTGGTGGTATGAATCCCAACAGGAGGGCAAGAGATGAGATGAGAGACCCCAGCTCAACAGTGGGAGAGTTGACAGTAAGGTCAAATTCCTCTTTCCTCTGCCTTTGTTCTACTTAAGCCCACAATGAATTGAACATCCACCCACATTTGGAGAGGACAGGTTACTGTCCAGAATCTGCCAGTTCAGTCTCTGAGTCATGTCCAACTCTGCGACCCCATGGACTGCACACACCAGGTATCCCTGTTCATCACCATCTCCTAGAGCTTACTCAAATTCATGTCCATCCAGTCAGTGATGCCATCCGACCATCTCATCCTCTGTTGTCCCCTTCTCCTCCTGCCTTCAATCTTTCCCAGAATCAGGGTCTTTTCCAATGAGTCAGTTCTTTGCATCAGGTGGCCAAGGTATTGGAGTTTCAGCTTCAGCATCAGTCCTTCCAATGAATATTCAGGACTGATTTACTTTAGGATGGACTGGTTGGATCTCCTTTCAGTCCAAGGGACTCTCAAGAGTCTTCTCCAACACCACAGTTCAAAAGCATCAATTCTTTGGCACTCAGCTTTCTTTATAGTCCAACTCTCACCTTCATACATGACCACTGGAAAAACCATAGCTTTGACTAGATGGACTTTTGTCGGCAAAGTACTGTCTCTGTTTTTTAATATGCTGTCTAGGTTGGTCATAGCTTTTCTTCCAAGGAGCAAGCGTCTTTCACTTTCATGGCTGCAGTCACCATCTGTAGTGATTTTGGAGTCCAAGAAAATAAAGTCTGTCACTGTTTCCACTGTTTCCCCATCTATTTGGCATAAAGTGATGGGACTGGATGCCATAATCTTTGTTTTTTGAATGCTGAGTTTTAAGCCAACTTTTCACTCTCCTCTTTCACTTTTATCCAGAGGCTCTTCAGTTTCTCTTCATTTTCTGCCATAAGGGTGGTGTCATCTGCATATCTGAGGTTATTGATATTTCTCCCAGCAATCTTGATTCCAGCTTGTGCTTCATCCAGCCCGGCATTACACATGATGTACTCTGCATATAAGTTGAATGAGCAGGGTGACAATATAGAGCCTTGAAGTACTCCTTTCCCAATTTGAAACCAGTCTGTTGTTCCATGTCTGGTTCTAACTGTTGCTTCTTGACCTGCATACAGGTTTCTAGGAGGCAGGTAAGATGGTCTGGTATTCCCATCTCTTCCACAGTTTGTTGTTATCTACACAGTCAAAGGCTTTGCTGTAGTCAATAAAACAGAAGTAGATGTTTTTCTGGAACTCTCTTGCTTTTTCTATGATCCAGCAGATGTTGGCAATATGGTCTTTGGTCTCAGCTGGAATACCTTCACAAACCCACCCAGAAATATTGTTTAACCTGAACACCCCATGGTCAGTGAGGTTGACACAGAAAATTAGCCATCACAACATCTTTTTGATGGTCTAAAGTAATGTTTTGATTTCAGCTTAACTTTTTAGAGGAAGTTTTCTTTTGTAAGCCTCTCTTGGTGCTGAATTTCCATTGCCTGGTAATTGGCAAACCCTTGCTAGTTATTTCAGGTAGATCATAATGAAAACCTTCTTCAGGCTAAAAATTGGATCTAGGCTGTGTACACCTGGTATATAGAGAAGTAAGGTTCTGAATACTTACTCAGTTGAACAGGTCACTGTAGATAGCTAATGTGAATAATGGAGTATGGTGTTGAGGGAGAGAGGGGAAAGGATTGAAGTGTTCCTGGGATCAAGAAAGGGGCAGTAAATGCAAAGTAATCTTAGTGTAAGGCCATGTTTTAAGTCTCCCAGACTCCTCACTTCAGCAGGTCTATCTGTCTGCAGATCTAGGTCAGCCATGTCCTAGGAAGTAAGAGATTTTTGGACGAGGATGGATTTCTTTAAAAGTGTTGCCCTCCTCCATGCTGGTGACTCACACTGGCTCTCCAAGTATTTTGTCTTAGTCCTGAAGCCCGTGGGGAGCCGTTACCATCTCCTTCCTGCCCGTTTCTGATTTCATGTGCCTTTGCTATTTCACACCCATTGCCCTGGGCTGTTACAACTTCATTTTGCTCACTTGGGCTCTGACTTATTTCCTCTGGGAGGTGTGAGTGTGCACATGTGCATGCCTGTTAGGGCTGCTTATTGTCTATTTGATAACTACCCAATTTAGTCTGAACAACCAGTTTTTCATATTTCCTGGTACCCTGTTTTGTGCCTTTCAGGCACCCCAAGATTCCAGTGCAGACAATGTCAATGGTGAGCAGTTGCCTGTAGTTATGATATCTCTCCCAGGCCAGTGTCATTTCTAAGTTCTTGCATTATTTGCAAAGCTTGTGTGAGAAACACCTCCCTCTCCTTCCTAATTGGACCTAGTTCCTTCTCTGTCACTAGACTACATCTTCACTCTTCACCACTGGACATCTGAGTAAAGTGAGACACTGCAAATCACATGTTGTCGTTTGCCTTCTGGTGACAAGCCAGGGAGTCCCTATCCTGTCTGACGAGAAGCAGCTGTAGGGAAAGCTGCTCTGATCAAAGCTAAATGCACACATCTTACTAAAACCCTAGTGGGCCGTGCTTTATAATACCATGGTTTGATGGTAAGTACAAATAATAAAAGAAAATATTGTATGTACTCATTAAAAATGTGGTGTAGCTCACTCTTAACTAGTGATAATGAAGTGTCAGCTGAACACCAAGTGCTAATACCTGATTGAACTGGAGCACCTCCAGCTGTGTCCATGATATTCTGGGTACAATAAAAAAAAGAGATAAGAATTTCCCCAAATAGTGCTAGAACTCCATATTAGGAATGCTTTGTTGAGATATATGTGACAATATTCCTGGAATGGTATAAGTTACACCTTGGTTTGGTATGTTAATGTTGAAATGTGCATGACTGTTAATTTTGATAATGTTTTCTGAGGTATGAATGGTATGGGGGTTTACCATTTTCCTAGCAATAATTTCTTGGTATTGTTAATTTTTAAGTGATTAGAAGATTCCATTTTGGTTGGATTAGATAATTATGATAAAAGGTTATAGTACTATATCTTAAAGGAAATCAACCCTGAATATTCATTGGGAGGGCTCATACTGAAGCTGAAGCTCCAATACTTTGGCCTCCTGATGCAAAGAGTTGACTCATTGGAAAAGACCCAGATGCTGGGAAAGATTGAAGGCAGGAAGAGAGGGGGGAGACAGATGAGATGGTGGGATGGCATTACCGACTCAATGGACATGAGTTTGAGCAAACTCTAGGAGATAGTGGAGGACAGAGGAGCCTGGAGTGCTGCAGCCCATGGGGTTGCAAAGAGTTGGAGACGACTGAGCGACTGAACATCAGCAACTGTAGGGTAGGGGCTGAGATATGGAGGGCGGGAATGTCTTCCTTGTTAGTACAGTGGTAAGTGTGCCTGCTTGTCAGCCAGGAGCCCAGGGTTTAATTTCCCTGGTGGTAAGGCTGCATTCCTAACTTCTAATATAACATTGTAAACAAACTCTACTTCAGTGAGAAAAAAATGTAAGATATGGAGGATGGGGATCAGAATTGCTGGAGTGTGAGATGTAGCCCTACCACTTTTTGGTTGTGGGATTTGAAGCCTTAGTGTCCCCTTCTGTAAAATTGGGATAATAACAAAACCTTCCTTCTCCAGCTGTCATGAAGATTAAATTAGACAGTGCATCATTGCTGGAATGACTGCAGGAGAACTGTACCTCCAAAACTGGGTTATTCTGGTCTATCTAAATATGACCTGAGGTAAATAAACCAGAAACTTCTGGACTGGATATTTAAATCTGGGATGACTTTGCGAATGGTATTAATGCCTTCAGTGAAGTCCATTCCCCGTGGCTCAGATGGTAAAGTGTCTGCCTACAACGTGGGAGACCCAGGTTCAATCCCCGGGTCAAGAAGATCTCCTGGAGGAGGAAATGGCAACCCACTCCAGTACTCTTGCCTGGAAAATCCCATGGACGGTGGAACCTGGTAGGCTACAGTCCATGGGGTCGCAAAGAGTCAGACACGACTGAGCGACTTCATTAAGAGTCAGTTAGTTCTTTAGACTCTTGACTCCACTGTTTTTGCTTGTGTTGCCTTCTTAAGACCTAGCATAGTACTTGAAAGTGAAAATTGCTCAGTTGTGTCCAACTCTTTGTGACCCCAGGGTCTGTAGCCCGCCAGGCTCCTCTGTCCCTGGGTATTCTCCAGGCAAGAATACTAGAGTGGGTAGCCATTCCATTCTCCAGGGAATCTTCCCAACCGAGGGATCGAGTCCAGGTCTCCCACATTGCAGGTGGATTCTTTACCATCTGAGCCACCAGGGAAGCCCTGTAGCATAGTACCGAGCCTGTGTGAAAGTGTTAGTGATTCAGCTGTGTCTGACTCTTTGTGACCCCATGAACTGTTATAGCCTTCTAGGCTCCTCTGTCCATGGAGTTCTCTAGGTAAGACTACTGGAATGGGTAGCCATTCCCTTCTCCAGGGGGTCTTCCCAACCCAGGGATCAAACCTGGGTCTCCTGAATTACAGGCAGATTCTTTATCATTTGAGGTACCAAAGAAGCTGATTTGGCCTGTAGCCGTGAAAAAAAAAACAAAACAAAAACTAGTCCTTCTGTCTCTAGTTTTGTCTTCTTCTTAATCTTCCTATGCTCTCTTACTAGAGTTTTCTTCCAAAATGTGACCCAAACCTGTTTATTGCTTCTTACAGCAGTCAAGAGAGAGTCTGTCTCTTTACTAGGAGCCCCAGCTGTTTGGATGATCTTGGTCTAGAACTTCCAGGGCTTAGCCCTCTGGTGAAGCTGGAAGGGGAGGATCAAGGATGTTAGCCAGGGACCTGGCAGGAAATGGATGGCTTATCAATGGATCATTTGTGGTGATATAGGGCAGGGTGTAGGGAAACCAGCAAGGGATGACACAGTACCCCAGGCTGCTGTCCTTGTCCCTATGCCTGCAGAGCAAGGAAAGGGCACTTTTTGGAAGCTGGGAGCACCTCCTGATAGGAGATGAGGACTTTGGCTGTGACACCAAATGGAGAATAAACTCTTTGACTTCACTTTCCTCCTGCCTTTTTTCTCCTACTGATGACTCCTGTGGGGCCCGGCCAACTGGAAGCCAGAGTGCTGGGGAGCTGTTAACACAGGTGAGACTAGTCAGCTTCCCAGGGCTCAGAGCAGGGTGGGGAAGGTTAGAGATGAGAGTTGGACGGCCCAGTGTGCGATACCCAGCATCTTATGCAAGTAAGGGTTCACTTTACTTGAACCCCATGGATGCACTTCTCTCAAGGGGGAGTCAGAATAGCATGCTGGGGAAACAAAAAGCTGTCCAGTGTCCTAAGCTTCCTGAGGTTTAGAACTGGTCCCGTGACACTGATGTCATATTTTATGAGACTCATCAAAATTTACATCTGAAATTTTGTGTAAGTCTGGCTTTTGTGTGTGCTCAGAAGCCATAAATAATTCAGCTTTTAAAATTTAAAGTGCCATATATATCTCAGAGTATATTTTTAGCTATTTTTTCCATGTCTTCCACCTCCTATAAGTAATTTATAGTACTTAATATTAAAAAATTACCTATTGAACACCATGGTTCTTCAATCAATCTCAGATAAACCTCTGGGTATAATTTTATGTCTCTGATGTCAGATTTATACTTTTCTCTTTGGGTCCTTGTGTGCCCTCTTCTATAAAGTTTTTAGGTCACAACTGATGGACTTTTATAGATATCCAGTTCATTCAATCATTTCTCCTTGTATAGAGAGAATTAATCTGCTGAGTTATCTAGACATTAGCAATACATAAGAATCCTATAATAAAACATGCTATCATCTCTTTTTGAAAATGAGTAATAAGGCATGACAGTTTCTTTCTGAAGCAATAATCAAGAAAGAGAGCCCTGCATTTAATTCATTATGTGAACCCAATAGAAAGAGCAAAGGAAAAATAAATATTTTCACCCAGTTGAGTCAACCTGAAGCCTAAAATTATAGGTTCTTGCTACTTGCACTTAATCGCCATCACAAAGAAATGTACATTGCTGTGATCAGGTATCTCATGGGATTCAAAAGCACGAATCTTTGACATTTTGGAAAGTAATAGAATTACCTTTAACTCAACCTGAACTGATTTGTATTCACAGTGAATTTTTTCTTTTCTTAAATATCAGAAATGGAGGCAAACCCAACCTCAGGAAATTTAAATGAAAGTCTTGTTTCTGGAGGGCAGTCTGTAATGAATGATAACGACTTAGGTCATGCCCTTTCCAAGTGTCCGCATTTATCATCAGTAATGAATATTCTTATTAACATCAGGACTTGGTTAATGTGAAGGTGAGACATTAATACCCCAAATTTTAAACTTCAGTCTTTCTGGCCTGTTGTCAGAGTCAGTATAATTGGAACATGAGTTGTGGGTCCCCAAACTGGCCCCAGACTGGGCAAGAGAAAGGCCCCCTTACAAGGTCATGAATAACCCAGGGAATGAAGCAAGGTACGGGGCTGCTGGAGTGGGGAGGGGAGGCTGACTCTGCCCGCTGGTCCCCAGGTCTGTGCCCCAGGGGAATTGCTTTTGCACCCTGGTGTCCTCTTCTGACTCCATCCTTGTTTTTAATGTCATCATTTCATTCATTTTTCATCATTTATGAGCTCTATAAAAATTGTAAAATGTTTCAAGCATGCAAAAAAGAAAAAATTCAGAAAGTAACATACATGTGCCCACCACACCAGTTTCTTAAATATTGTATTTTACCACGGCTGCTTCAGGCTTCCCGGGTGGCACTGGTGGTAAAGGACCTACCTGTTAATGCAGGACAGGGACCTGGATTCAGTCCCTGGGTTGCAGTCCATGCTGCTGCAAAGAGTTGGAAACGACTGAAGGGACTTATCGTGCACCATGGCTGGTCAGATGTTTTTTCTGTTTAAAAGAAAGAAAATCTCATTATATCCTTGAAGAGGTATCTGGAGGGGAGTAGGGAGGCCCTTCCTTCCCACACTTCCTGAGATTATACATAAATGGGAGAGGGGCATTTCTCCTGCTCAGTCTGTTGTTATTATTTCTGGGGCTTAGCCAGCACAAGTTCTTAACCACCCTCTACCTCCTGATATCATTTGCTGACCTCTTGAGTATTAAAGGGCCTGAGCATCATTTCATGTATTTTTTGGCACTTCAGGCTCCCTCTTCTGGGTTGTGTGAGTGGGTGTGTTTAAATCATTGATTTGTAAGGATTTGTAAGGATAAAGATTTTATAAAGGATAAAAATTTTTTAAGGGTAAAATCTTTATCCTTACCAATCACCATCTATAAGCAATAGGTATTGATCGTCTGTCAGTTAAATAAGTTGCAATTATCTTTAGCTGTGGCTTGCTTTCTAGCTATATTTATAGTCTCTTTTTTCATAGAGACTTTTAAAGTTGTAATGTATGGCGCTGGCCAAAAAGTCCATTTTGGTCTTTGAGCTTTGGTCTTTGAACTTCAGTCAGATGAACTTTTTGGTCAACTTAGTATTTAACTATATAGTCTTTCCTCTTCTGACTTATTGTCTCTGGGTGCTTTTAATTACATGCTGGTGAGGGAAATGCTGCAGTGTGCTGAGTCCACAATCTGGATCTTTCTGGCTGGGAGATGGTCACTGAGGTGCAAGGCTCCTCTGGACAGCACTGCAGGCTGCCCCATGCCACCCTCAGAGCTCCAGAACAGGCAGAGATGGCAGGTGCCCAACCGTCTAACCTCAGCACAGAGCCCTTGAATGAGGGGCCTGCCTGCCTGAGCAGCTTCATACCATTCACCTCCTCCTCTGCACCCACTTCCTGTTTCCCCATTGCCCCCAGTTCCCCAGCACCTGAGCAGGAGTTCAAAGCCACTGAATGACCCAGAATTGTAATCCCAGTCTGCTTCAGCACACAGGGGTGGGCATGGATTAGGGACCAAACTTGTCTTTTGTGGGCTCGTATAGTCCTTAGCCAGTAAAAGACAAGGCACTCTTCACTTTCTGGAAGCAGTAAGGTAGAACCAAGTGTCCTGGGGAGAAAGCCTTTATAAAAAACAAGCCATGAATCTCCACTGATAACATGACTTTGCAAGGCAGTGCTAAGAAATACATTTATGTAATCAGCATACAACACTCAGTTGTGGATGTACTGGTGATGGATGTAAAGTCCTATGCTGTAAAGAGCAATATTGCATAGGAACCTGCAATGTTAGGTCCATGAATCAAGGCAAATTGGAAGTGGTCAAACAGGAGATGGCAAGAGTGAATGTCGACATTTTCAGGAATCAGTGAACTAAAATGGACTGGAATGGGTGAATTTAACTCAAATGACCATTATATCTACTACTCTGGGCAAGAATCCCTTAGAAGAAATGGAGTAGCCCTCACAGTCAACAAAAGAGTCCAAAATGCAGTACTTGGATGCAGTCTCAAAAACGACAGAATGATCTCTGTTCTTTTCCAAGGCAAACTGTTCAATATCACAGTAATCCAAGTCTATGCCCCGACCAGTAATGCTGAAGAAGCTGAAGTTGAATGGTTCTATGAAGATCTACAAGACCTTCTAGAACTAACACCCAAAAAAGGATGTCCTTTTCATTATAGGGGACTGGAATGCAAAAGTAGGAAGTCAAGAAATACCTGGAGTAACAGGCAAATTTGGACTTGGAGTACAGAATGAAGTAGGGCAAAGGCTATAAAGTTTTTCCAAGAGAACGCACTGGTCATAGCAAACACTATCTTCCAACAACAGAAGAGAAGCCTCTACACATGGACATCACCAGATGGTCAATACAGAAATCAGATTGATTATATTCTTTGCAGCCAAAGATGGAGAAGCTCTATACAGTCAGCAAAAACAAGACCGGGAGCCAACTGTGGCTCAGATCATGAACTGCTTATTGCCAAAATCAGACTTAAATTGAAGAAAGTGGGGAAAAACCACTAGACCATTCAGGTATGATCTAAATCAAATCCCTTATGATTATACAGTGGAAGTGAAAAATAGATTCAAGGAATTACATCTGATAAACAGAGTGCCTGAAGAACTACGGATGAAGGTTTGTGACATTGTACAGGAGACAGGGAGCAAGACCATCCCTAAGAAAAAGAAATGCAAAAAGGCAAAATGGCTGTCTAAGGAGGCCTTACAAATAGCTGTGAAAAGAAGAGAAGTGAAAAGCAAAGGAGAAAAGGAAGGATATACCCATTTGAATGTAGAGTTACAAAGAATAGCAAGGAGATATAAGAAAGCCTTCCTCAGTGATCAATACAAAGAAATAAAGGAAAACAACAGAATGGGAAAGAATAGAAAGCTCTTCAAGAAAATTAGAGATACCAAGGGAACATTTCATGCAAAGATGGTCACAATAAAGAACAGAAATGGTATGGACCTAACAGAAGCAGAAGATATTAAGAAGAGGTGGCAAGAATACATAGGACTATACAAAAAAGATCTTCATGACCAAGATAACCACGATGGTATGATCACTCACCTAGAGCCAGACATCCTGGAATGCAAAGTGTAGTGGGCCTTAGGAAGCATCACTTCGAACAAAGCTAGTGGAGCTGATGGAATTCCAGTTGAGCTATTTCAAATCCTAAAAGGTGATGCTGTGAAAGTGCTGCACTCAATATGTCAGCAAATTTGGAAATCTCAGCAGTGGCTGCAGGACTGGAAAAGGTCAGTTTTCATTCCAATCCCAAAGAAAGGCAATGCCAAAGAATGCTCAAACTGCTGCACAATTGCACTCATCTCACATGCTTGTAAAGTAATGCTCGAAATTCTCCAAGCCAGGCTTCAGCAATACGTGAACTGTGAACTTCCAGATGTTCAAGCTGGTTTTAGAAAAGGCAGAGGAACCAAAGATCAAATTGTCAACATCCACTGGATCATGGAAAAAGCAAGAGAGTTCCAGAAAAACATCTATATCTGCTTTATTGACTATGCCAAAGCCCTTGACTGTGTGGATAACAACAAACTGTGGAAAATTCTGAAAGAGATGGGACTACCAGACCACCTGACCTGCCTCTTGAGAAATTTGTGTGCAGGTCAGGAAGCAACAGTTAGACCTGGACATGGAACAACAGACTGGTTACAAATCAGGAAAGGAGTACTTCAAGGCTGTATATTGTCACCCGGCTTATTTAACTTATATGCAGATTACATCACGTGGAATGCTGGGCTGGATGAAGCACAAGCTGGAATCAAGATTGCTGGGAGAAATATCAATAACCTCAGATATGCAGATGACACCACCCTTATGGCAGAAAGTGAAGAAGAACCAAAGAGCCTCTTGATGAAAGTGAAAGAGGAGAGTGAAAATGTTGGCTTAAAGCTCAACATTCAGAAAACAAAGATCATAGCATCTGGTCCCATCACTTCATGGGAAATAGATGGGGAAACAGTGACAGACTATTTTTTGGGGCTCCAAAATCACTGCAGATAGTGACTGCAGCCTTGAAATTAAAAGACGCTTGCTCCTTGAAAGAAAAGTGATGACCAACCTAGATAGCATATTAAAAAGCAGAGATATTACTTTACCAACAAAGGTCCATCTAGTCGAAGCTATGGTTTTTCCAATGGTCATGTATGGGTGTGAGAGTTGGAGTATAAAGAAAACTGAGTGCCGAAGAATTGATGCTTTTGAACTATGGTGTTGGAGAAGACTCTTAAAAGCCCCTTGAACTGCAAGGAGATCCAACCAGCCCATCCTAAAGGAGATCAGTACTGAATATTCATTGGAAGGACTGATGCTGAAGCTGAAGCTCCAATACTTTGGCCACCTGATGCGAAGAACTGACTCATTGGAAAAGAGCCTGATGCTGGGAAAGAATGAGGGCAGGAGGAGAAGGGGACGACAGAGGATAAAATGGTTGTGTGGCATCACTGACTCGATGGACTTGGGTTTGAGTAGACTCTGGGAATTGATGATGGACAGGGAAGCCTGGTGTGCTGCAGTCCATGAGATCACAAAGAGTCGGACATGGCTGAGTGAGTGAACTGAACTGAATCATCAGATGGCTTTTCCCTTTCTCCTGAGTGGCTCTGGTCTTAACACTGTCTGCCCACTCCACAGAGAAATGATATCCTCAAATCAGTGCTCTGAGCCAGGGGTCCTGGGCCATCGCTCTGTCTTCTCAAGCATTCATGTAACCTTACCTGTAACCTTCATGTAAACCCATCAGAAAGCCCATTGAAAGCACTGATGGGCTTTCTCTCCTACACTTGCCCCGTGGCGGATCTGTGCAAAGACAAGGATTTCATTTATCACCTGGCTTGTCCCCACAGGCCCAGTACAGGCCCAGGCTGGAGGTGTTGTAGCCTCAGCCCTTCTCCAGGCTGACTTGTTTCTGGTCAGGCTCCCTGTTGGGTTTAAGAGGACAAGCAGCTCATCCCTGCTGGTAAATAAAATGTGGCCTGGCTCTGGAATCCGACTGGCCTTGGGCATTTGGGAGGCTCTTTGCTCCATGTCTGCGAATGACCCTGAATTATTCCTGAACGCGATTGTGAGACAGTGTGTGCTGGAGGTATGAGATAGTCACACCCTGTGATTTGCTTTTGTTTCAACAAGTGAAAGGAACCTAACTTTTGTTAACTTATTCATTTTCAAGTTTTATTATTACTTAGTGTTAGGGAGACTTCTGTAAATTAACTTAAAAATGGATGCTGGTATCTGTTGTTGTTCAGTTGCTTGGCTGTGTTCAACTCTGCAACCCTATGGACTGCAGCACACCAGGCTTCCCTGTCCTTCACCATCTCTTGGAATTTGCTCAAACTCATGTTCATTGAGTCAGTGATGCCATCCATCCATCTCATCCTCTGTCATCCCCTTCTCCTCCCGCCTTCAATCTTTCGGAGCAGCAGGGTCTTTCCCAGTGAGTCAACTCTTTGAATCAGGTGGCCAAAGTATTGGAGCTTAGACTGGTTAAATAATGAATTTGGTGAAAGAAATGGAATCATGTGGAAATAAGTATGAAGAAAAGACAGAGTGGGACGACCGATTGAGCTCCCATTAAACCAGAATTTATTCTTGGAACTTTCAGTTATCCTGTGGCTTCTTAAACAAGCTAATATTTATTGAGAGCATTGGGTATGTCACTTACTTCCTATAAGACATCCCTTTGAGCCTTTCAACAGCCCTGTGAAGGAGGAGGTGTGCTTCCATTTTAAAAATAAACTTCTCACTTCGAAGCAGTTTTAGATTTATAGAAAAATTTCTAAGATAGTACAAAGACTTCATATGTACCCCTAGACCCAGTTTTTCCTATTGTTAACATCTTACATTAGCATAGTACATTTGTCACAATAAATGAATCAATATTGATACATTATTACTCAACCATTCTTTATTCAGATTTCTGTAGTTCTTTTTTTTTTTTTTTTTTCCTCCCTTTTCTGTTCCAAGAAAGGATCTAGGACACCACATTATGGTTGACTATCGTATCTCCTTAGACTCTTCTTGTCTTTGATAGTTTCTCAGACTTTCCTTGTTTTGACAACTTTAATAGGTTTGAGGAGTGCTGGTCATGTATTTGTAGAATATCCCTTATTTGGGAACATGAATTTTTTTGAAAGTCTGATAGTGCAACAAGGCATGTTATAGGAAAAGTAGCTCAGAAGCTCCACCCCAGAAATTACTCCTTTTTCCTGTTGCTCCTGCTCATTCTTCCATCTTTGTACACACTCTGCCTGGAAGATGCTTTCGGTGCCCCACTGATACCCCCAGCTCTGCCACTTTAGCACACATAGCCTGACTCCTAACTGACAGCACGTGGGTTTCTTTGCCAGGGGGATTTCTCTTGCCCCGAGCTTGCTTTGTCACCCACAGAACAGGTGGAAAGTTCTGGAGAGTTAATGCCCTTGGGAGCAGCCTTGCCAGTGACTGATGGGCTTTTGGGTATCAATACCCCAACTCTGTAGCCTTCTGGGTGAGGTAACCTCTGCTATCTGAGTTACACCTGCTGCCCATGTTCCCATGGGGGTTCCTGGGGCTCCCTGGTCCTGAGTGGGAGAGATGACATTACACCTTTATTACTACCTTCTGATGGCCACCTGGCTTCCCGCATTGCATCTCAGTTAATTGTGTGCAAGCCTTGATTTCTTCTGAGGCCAGAAACTTGTTCGGTGCAGGGACCGTGTTTCCCAAAAGCGTCTGGTATGGTATTGGTCATCTAAGTGCCACCTGAATGCTTGTTGAATGAAGGCTGGGCTGTATTACGAGGGCGAAGTGATTTCCTGGGCTGGTTTGTGCCTGCTGGCTGATGATGCTAAACCAGTGTAGGCAAGTCCAAGCTTTTCTCTATAATTGTATTTTACTTAAGCTCCTTTGATTGCAAGCCACAGGAACCCACTTTGAATAACTTAAGAGAAAGGAATATATTGGAAGGCTGCTGTGATAGCTCACGGAACTGAAGGAAGAGCAGGAGCCCCGTCAGCTCCATGATGGAATGTTGACAACAACTGGGGTAATAGTGGCTGGCATTTACTGAGCTCTCCCTACGTGCCAGGCCCTGGGCCAAAACTGCATCTTAGTTAATTTTCACAGCAACCCCATGAGGTTGGTCTTATTATTATCACCTCCTCTTTGCCAGTGAGCTAGGCATGCTGATTATAGAGCCTCTGTTCTTAACTCACAAAGATGCCTCAGCAGCAGGAGTTCGGGATCAGCTTCCTAGGCAGATCCTTTGAAACTCTGCTACGATGACTTCTAGTCTCTCTCTCCTAAGTTCAAGTTATTGGGGAAAACCATTAAATTGGTATAACTTTGACCAACTCTGAATAACAGTGGTAGAGTCCAGTGGCAGAAAACATGGCCCTTGGGGGCCCACCCTGCATATTGGGACCTGAGAAGGAAGGATAGACTCTGGAGACTAGCCTGTATCCCTAAAGTTGTGTCTCCCACCTCTGTGTTTAGATTTCTAATGCACAAAGGATGGTTTCCAAAGTATGGTCACGGGCCAGGTGCACCAGCGTCATCTGGGAACTTGAGAGAAATTCATATTCATCTGCCCCATGCCAGACCTACTTCATCTGAAACTCTGGGGGCGGCGGGGGTGGTTCTGATCCAGAGGTCTTAGTGCTTAGGATGTATTCCACTTTGCATTTTGTGTCCCTGGATATTGGAAACAGAGTCTCCCTTGAGGCATACTCAGAGCCTTTGCTTTAACGATGTGCGGTTAGGTTGCATTTGTTTGGCAGGAGGTCAGCTCTGCTGTTTGCTCTGCTCCTTCCCTTTCCCTCCTGGCAGGAGGCTGACAATATTTGCTCAATAAGAACAAAACTTAAATCAGAGCCCAATGGTCTGCTTAAATTCTACTAAGAAAACTACGTAGCTCAGAAAATTTTAAGTTACAAAGAATAGAAGCAAAGTACTTGAAGTCTGTCAAGCCCCGAAGGAATTTTTTCACTCATGTATCTGAAAACTCCAGGAATTATTCTAATTTCAGGTACAGCTGGATCAAGATGCTCGAATGATGTCACAACTGACTCCCTCTCCCCCCGTCCCCCACCCATCTCTTTTACTCTCTCATTCTGGTTTCCTTTCGTGTGGTTTTTGTTTTTCAGACAGATTCCCTCCACATGAAGATTCCCCAGCAGCTACAGGCTTAAATGTACCCCCAGGTTGCGATCTCAAAGAGAGAGAAGTCATTATTCTGTTGTTAATCCCATTGAACTCCTCTCCAGAGATCTCCAGTTGGCCCTGTTTGGATTATATGACTTTTCCCAAGCCCACCACTGTCTCCAGGAGCTATGCCTGCTGTGAGGAGGATGTGGGGCCTCCTGCCTGATGGCTGTGCACTGGAGGTAAGTGAGAACCGGTGCTGTGTACCTAAATGTTCAAAACCTTTTCTGGTGCAGGGTGATGGGAAGCCTGTAATATGTATCATTTTACTAATTTCTGTGATGTAGTAATTCCCACCTGGCCGATTGCAAGCTCTCAACATATTGTCCCTGATACTGAACTGATATCAGGCTCTGTACGCTTGGCACCAAACTGAATCTCAGACACAGAGTTTGGATGAAGTAGAAAAGAACAGCTGTATTGCTTTGCTAGGCAAAGGGGTCCATAGCTGCCTAATGCCCTCAAAACGGTGTCCCAACCTGGAGGGGATTTGTGAGGAGTCTTGTAGTCAAGGGGTCGGATTGCTGATAAGGATCAGGGTGCGTGCAGGGCCCGCATTTCTTCAGTCTAGAGAGCATCTGCCATCAGGTGGTCTCATGATGGGCTCCTGTGGTTCTTGAGATTATGGAATTGTGACATTCTCTCTGAAACGGAGTGCTTCAGCAAGTAGTTAACATCTTCCATTTGTTGGGAGTTTTAGTTCTGTACAGGAGCTCAAAGATCTTGTGATGTATATGCCTTGAGGGGGAACAGGGACTCTGCCTCGAGCCTGCAGTGAAGTGATGAGGTTTTGGAAGTCATTGCCTTTTTTCTTTTGTAATTTGTTTAATTGTAAATTTATGTAACTTGGTTTTAAAAAAATACATTTATTTATATATTTTTGGCTGTGAAAGTGAAGTCGCTCAGTCGTGTCTGACTCTTTGTGACTCCACGGACTGTAGCCTACCAGGTTCCTCTGTCGATGGGATTTTCCAGGCAAGAATACTGGAGTGGGTTGCCATTTCCTTCTCCAGGGGATCTTCCCAACCCAGGGATTGAACCCGGGTCTCCCGCATTGTAGGCAGACGCTTTACCTCTGAGCCACCAGGGAAGTCTATGTGGTTGTACTCGGTCTTTGCTGCTTCTCGTGCTTTCTTCTGGTTGCAGAGAGCGGGGCTGCTCTCTAGTTGCAGTGCACAGGCTTCTCGTTGCGGTGGCTTTTCTTGTTGCGGGCCGCGAACCCTGGGGCGCGCAGGCTTCGGTAGCTGCAGCTCGCAGGCTCTAGCGCACAGCCTCAATAGTTGTGGTTCACGGGCTTAGCTGCTCTGCAGCCTGTGGGATATTCCCGGATCAGAAATCGAACCCGTGTCGCCTGCATTGGCAGGCAGATTCTTTACCACTGAGCCACCAGGGAAGCCCCTAACTTGGCTTTTAAATAATGGCTATGTTTAGAATTTAGCTTACAAGATTCCTGAAAATGTTATAGTCCCCTCTCTCATCCAGGATAAGCAAGGTCCAGCACACCCCCTGTCAGAACCCAGGAGGGCAGAATACGAGTTCTAAGTGTGTGCAGCTTAGGGGGCCTTAGGTGGCAGTAGGAAGCTGCTGCCTCAGTCCAGGCAAGACATGATGGAGGCCTCAACTTGAGCATGGCACTGGGGAGGGCAAGGAATTTGAGCCAGAGCACTGACCCAGTGCTCGAACTTGTAGCTGAAAGAGTAGAGGACAGTGATCTGTATGCTTGCGAAATGTAAATATCATTTGAGTATGAATGTACTTTTCATTCCAATAAATTTAGCACATTTCTTGGGAAAAGCTACTTAACAATAAGAACTAAAGAAACTATTTTATACCAAAAGTCAGATCCACTCCAACCCCTACTATGTTGCATACAAATTCCGTTGTACATTTGTGTACTGTAGGATTTGGAGGTGGGAAAAGAATGAAGCATTATTTTGCTGGGGATATTTTCAGTAGATAAAGTTGAGCGAGTTTGTGGCTTAAAAAAATCAATGCACATATAGTAGGTGGTATATCTTGGTAAATACGGGGCCGCTTGGAGATGATTGATTGTCTACAAGATACCTGGTAAAGGTCAACATTTAGAAAATAAATCCATTTTAGAGGCTGTAATCAAAGAAAACCCCCAGGGCAGCTTGCTTAAAAAAGAATATTAATGTAACAAAGCTATGTTGCTTTCCTCTTGAATTGGTTGAAGCCAACAGATCATTTCTTCTATGGAGATTGGGTCACCTTTTCATCTGGAGAACAAAGTGGTCAGATAGGGACTTACCTAAGGTATGAACTCAAAAAGGACACCCTGTGTTTCTGCCAGAAGCAACACGGCTCCAGCTAAATAATGTTCTCATGATCTGTATTAAAGAGAAGTTGAAGGACAAAAGAATAATCTTTTGTGCCTTTGAGAAACTGCTGAAAGTCTTTCTAATGTCAGTCAAAAGCACTACAATGTACATCGCTATCCACCACCAGCAAATACCCTTCTGATGCACTCTAGAACTATCTTTATAAAGTGGAACCTTCCTGGGAATCTGGAAATATACCAGCCACATCTAACAGGTCAATGACTGAATTTTTAAAAAGCAGCTGGTCCATCTCTCTTTAGATCTTGTTTCTAATAAGTTAATAAATTAGTGTCAATTTTCTATTTTCAGATTTGGCTTTGGGGTCCCAGTAAATTCTGCTTCTAAAGCAACCTAGTCAGATATTAGTGCTAGTTTATGTTTATGATAACAACTTTCACTGGTTGTCACTGGCTGGGTACCAGGCGATGTATCAGAGCTTTAGAAGCATGTTGTCTGTGACGTACATGACATATTTCATCTATGAAGTCACTGCATCTCAGAGAAGCTAGGTAACTCCCCAAATCAAGAGGCGATGGCTTTGAACCTCTGTGCTTCACCCTCGAATTTGTCATCTTAATTACTACCTTATATTAATTGCCCTATAAAGTATAAAATAATGCTAGTCAACACATATGGTGTATTTTGTAGTTCGCAAAGTGCTTTACCAAACATTGTCTAATTTGAGCATGATTCGATGAATGTGGTGATGTAGAACTATTCTTAATTTCTGCAGGACTCATTTTAATCACTGACCTCCATTATCCACAGAGAGAAAGTGAAATGATTGAGTTCCAGAGTGAAGGGCGTGTGCACAACCATCACTCAGGGATGAGAGTGGTTTTGGTGGGTGGGGGGTGAGGTGGGGGCGGCTGTGTCTTTGTGTTTCCTCCTCATCTCTGTCAAGATGCTTGCCTCGTTTGGCATCACACCCAGATGTTTGTCTCCATCATTTGCTGGCTGATTGCTCAATTTTTTTAAACTGGGGCGTCAATTAACTACCTCTCATCCAGTTTAACTAGGGCAGGGGTAGTGTTTTCCTATTTTATTAGAGTATAATTGCTTTCCAAAGTTGTTTTAGTTTCTGCTGTACAACAAGGTGAATCAGCTATATGTATACATATGTCCCCTCCCTCTTGGACCTTCACCCCCCCCATCCCACCCATCTAGGTCATCACAGAGCTCTGAGCTGCGTTCCCTGTGCTATACAGCAGCTTCCCACTGGCTCTCTGTTTTATACGTGGAGGGCAGAGGCAGTTTTTGAGGCCAGTC
>NW_011495018.1:11184689-11185142 GCF_000754665.1 Bison bison bison | reverse complement strand
TTTGCTTCTGAGAAGGAAATCTTTCTCCAGAATTTCTTTCTCTGTTAAAATAATTTCTGTCTTTCTTTATTATTATTTTGGCTGTGCTGGGTCTTTGTTGCTGCGAGGGCCGCTTTCTAGCTGCGGTGCGTGGGCACATCAGTGTGGTGGCTTCTCTTGCTGCAGAGCATGGGCTCTAGAGTGAAGGCTTCAGTAGTGGAAGTGCGTGGGCTTAGTTGCTCCGAGGCATGTGGAATCTTCCCAGATCAGGGATCGAAACTGGCTTCTCTTGCTGCAGAGCATGGGCTCTAGAGTGAAGGCTTCAGTAGTGGAAGTGCGTGGGCTTAGTTGCTCCGAGGCATGTGGAATCTTCCCAGATCAGGGATCGAAACTGTTGTCCCCTTCATTGCAAGGCAGACTCTTAACTACTGGACCACCAGAGAAGCCCACATAATTTTGAATTGTCTTTCTAGT
>NW_011495018.1:11176032-11184589 GCF_000754665.1 Bison bison bison | reverse complement strand
ATTCGAAGCGGGGACGGCGTCGGCGAGGGTCAGGATACAATAGCTTCAATTAGATATTAATTAAAGATATAAAGAGTAATAGAATAAGGATAGCTCAGTAGGAAAATTCAGTGGAGAAAAGAGGCTGAGTGGCTTGGTTTACGCGGGAGACCAATTAAACTTCAAGACAAGAAGTTTGCACCAATTACGTAGGCCACAGGCGTCCTTCCGTTCTCCCGAAGGAGAGGAGACACTGAGGCCTCCCCAGTCGGATCTTAGAAGCCCAGGCATAATTAGTAAACATGCTGGGTTCCGCGCTCCAGATGGAGACTCAGCCAGAGTGAAAGAGAGAGAGACATGGGGAGACCAGTATTTCGAGAAACTGATCCCAATTCTTTATTTTCCAGAGTCTGTTTTTATACACTGAGATGTTATACAAAAGTCACGCGGGGTCAGCAGTCCTGACTTTTATTAAAGTTGGGTGCTTCACACAAATGTATACAGAGGTCTTAGGGGTGTTACATCATCTTCTGGCCAGGGGGGCCTGCTGACAATTTACGACCCTCTCCTTGTGACAGTGGTCAGAACACTTTTTTCTCCAAGGGTGATTATTCTTAAAACAGACGCCACCCAAATAAAGTTACATTCCTATAGGGTGAGGGTGTAGTGGGTTTTAGTTAAGGAAAGAATTTACTTAGCCTAAGGTCTAACGCGATTAATATCAAAGGTTAATAGTTATTTCTTCTATATATTCATTAATGTGTGTAAGGGCAGGGGATATGGAGACTTAGCAACAAACATTGGCTCAACAAATGAAAAACCCTTCACCAATACAATTTGTAATCAGCCCATTATACTTATACTAATAGTTTTCTAACTTTTCTAAGGAACCTGTTTTTAGAAGGTTTAAAGCATCTCATGCCTCTCACGGTTGGGAGGCTGTGAGCAATCACATGTGGCCGGACAAGCCTGTCAGGCAGGCTAGAGAACCTTCAGAGGAGTTTGTAGGTTAAAACACTCTTATCACGCCCAGGAATTATTATTAACTGTAGCTCTAAGTTAACTCCTTCTCCGAAAGAGGTGGTGGGGGACAGCCCCCCTTAAAGCCAGAGGTGTAGGTGAGAGCACAAAGTAGTAAAGTAGGCAGGCTCTGGTTAATGGGGGTAGATGCTCAAGGATTTCCAGGGGGACTCCTGAGGCTCGATCCCACCTTTGCGCATGTCGAGCCTCCTTCCTCATGACCTTTGCCATGGGCGGAGTACCTCACTCTGGCCCCCAACACTGGGATTTCTTTGGAAGGAATGATGCTAAAGCTGAAACTCCAGTACTTTGGCCACCTGATGCGAAGAGTTGACTCATTGGAAAAGACTCTGATGCTGGGAGGGATTGGGGGCAAGAGGAGAAGGGGATGACAGAGGATGAGATGGCTGGATGGCATCACTGACTTGATGGATGTGAGTCTGAGTGAACTCCGGGAGTTGGTGATGGACAGGGAGGCCTGGCATGCTGCAATTCATGGGGTCGCAAAGAGTCCGACACGACTGAGTGACTGAACTGAACTGAACTGAACTGAGGGCTTTTTGTAACTCTTTTCCTGGTCCTTTCTAATGAGCTAGCTGGCCTGTGGTTTAGTTTGCTGCAGTTGAATACAAGAGGCTACTAGTCTCTTCTCATTTTCTTATGATCAAAATCCCCATTGTTTCCAAGAGCACTCTTGGGCTTGAACTTTCCCACATTCCATTTCAAATAGGATCATTTCGTTTGAGGGTTGCTTCTTCCCCCAGAAAACTCTGAGCACTGCTCCCACACTGGGGGATGGGGGGGCAGTAACCACTGGTCTTCTCAGCTTGCCTCTCTTAATGTGTGAAGCCTCTGCCCTCTGAGTGAGGATGGGGCAGGGGCAGTTGGGACCCCAGTGTTCTTGGTTTGATGACCCCGGGTTAGAGCATCCATCCAATGAATGGGAGATGCGCAGAAGAAAGGAGCCCTAATCTCTTGACTGAACTCACCAGGAATTTAGCCTCTTCCCAGGTGGCGCTAATGGTAAAGAACCTGCCTGCCAAAGCAGGAGACTTAAGAGATGTGGGTTTGATCCCTGGGTCAGGAAGATCTGGAGGAGGAGATGGCACCCCACTCCAGTGCTCTTGCCTGGAGAATCCCACGAACAGAGGAGCCTGGAGGGCTACAGTCCATGGAGATGCAAAGGGCTGGACATGACTGAAGCAACTTAACACACATTCATTGGATTTGGAAGCATGAGAAACGCTGGCAGCCTGCTCCTCCCAGTGCCCTGTACCCCTTGTTTAGGAACTGAGGGATGAGGAAGCTCTCTTCTTGGCCACAGATGCCCAGAGTGGATGAGGGGGAGGGGGTTGAGCTGGGTGGATAGGAGGGCAGGGATTGCAACTCAGGTGCCACAGATTCTCAATGTCTTAGCAAGTTGTAGTAGATTTTCTCGAATAAGTGTTTATTGGCTACATGCCTTTAGGACAGTTTTCAGAGACTTTAAATAGTTGTTTGTTTTCAAATAGATTTCACAAGTTAGGCTTGTTTCATTGAGAAGTGGGTCTGCAGAGCTCCTCACAGTGCTATCCCAGAAGGGCGCTCCCCTCTACTATTGCCATGTTCATTTTACAGATGAGACATGTGAGGCACAGAGAGGTTAAGTGACTTGCCTGAGGTTGCACAGTAGATGGCAAAGCTGGGCTACAAAACTGTGTGGTCTGACTCCTAAGTCTGCACTGGGCTGAAAGGAAGTTTCTGCAGGAGATGGCACACCCATGTCTTCAGACAGAGGAGAGGGTCAGGAGTAATTCTTGAGAACTATAATAAAAACATCGATGCCCAACCAGACACATTTGTGTGCTGAGGCCTGTGCCACTCACGCTGACTTCCTCTGATCAGCCCCAGGGCATCCTCAGGGAAGCGCGTGCATGTCCCTTTCTGGCAGGCAGTGGAAATGGATTCTGCCTACGCCAGTATTCCTGTGCCTCTGCCTGATGACAGGCACCTCACAGGAATCTCAGGTGCTTCTCTTTAATTGACATCTTTGTCTCTGCAGTCAGGGATCTGAGCTGAACAGAAGGTGGTTTGTACAGATCTTTCAGGCAGGCCCTAACTGGCAGTCTCCTCCTGAGATGCCTCCCTCTCCAGCCACCTCCCAGGGCCTGCCCTGGGCTTGTCTCATCATCAGAAATGTCCCAGCCTGTGCCTTCCTCCCTCCTCCCGGTTCACAGCCTCCTCAGCAGTGAGCTTGCAGATCTGCGGCTGTAATGTGACATGCGTGTGCAGCATGTAATGTGATGTGCGGTAATACCCTCCTGCAAGCCCCAAATTCTCCAGTGAAAGGCCAGTGCTGAGAATTCAAACCATAGTGACTGCTGCGAAAGTCTTTTGGGGTAGGGGCAGGACTCTGCGGCCTCTGCCTGCCTCCCGGAGCATATGTTGCCTGCTTTATAGAGGCCTGGATGCCATCTCAGCAACGTGTCCAAGGCTGAACTCGATCTTCAGCTCCAACCCTGTTCTTCCTATTGTCTCCCCTTCTTACTCTTAACACCCTCCTCTCCTTGCCACTTGCATCCAGTCCATCAACAAGTCTTCAGATCTGCTCCTTCCCTTCAGCTCCACTGCTGCCTTCATCACAGGCCACTACCATCTTGCATCTAGACCAGGGGTCCCCAGACTTTTTGGCACCAGGGATTGATTTCATGGAAGACGATTTTCCATGAAGTGGGGTGATGGTTTTGGGATGATTCCAGCATATTCCATTTACCATGCACTTTATTTCTAACATAATGCTGCCACTGATCTGACAGGAGGTACCGTTCTGTGGCCCAGAGGCTGGTCTAGACCACCCGGTAGCCACCTAAGTGATCCCCCCAAGTGTATTCTTGCTCCTCCCCTATCCATTCTCTACCCAGCCACTGATCATTAAAAAACATGGATCGTTCATACCCTCCCTGCTTTCATGGCTTTCCAAAGCACATAGAACACAATCTCAACTTCTTATCATGTCTTGAAAGGCCTGTGGCATCCAGGCCCTGGCCACCCTGCAGTCTGGGCTGGTCCAGCTCTTCCTTGCTTTCCCCATCTTGCTCTCTTCTGCCCACACTGGTCTTGTTTTAGTTTCTCTGCCAGGACCTTTGCATGTATTGTTCCTTCTCAGTCACTGCTCTGTCCCTTCTCTCTCCCAGCCTCATTAATGCTCTCCTGCTAGGGGATCTTGAGTGTTAACCTCAAATGCCTTTTTTACTTTCTAATTAAAACTGCTTTGTGGCTGTGGTTAATAAGCTCGGTGTCCTTCTACCATTTATCTCCAGGGTCTGTACCCGAGCTGTCTGAGATGTTTCAGACGCCCAGCTGGTCAAGTCATACATCAGTAGGAGCCATGGAACACACAGTGCTTTAGTGCCACTCTGATATGAGCTTGAAATGGCTCCTTAAGGAGCTTGAAATTGTTCCTTTACAGGTCCGAATATAGCACCAGCCTTTGACCTGTGCTTCCGGAAAGCCTTAAAGCATCTAAAGTTTTCATCAACTGCATCAGCACCTTCCTTGCCGCTGTGCTTTCAGGGCTGGTCTGAGGCCACCCACCATATTTTCAGGTTTCTATTCTCATACTCTTTAATTTTTCCATGAGGACTTCTAGAGTTTTTAATGATCAAATATATTATACTTGTGGGGGAAATCAGGTTATCTTCTCCATGATGTGAAAAGACAGAGCTGATTGCTTACTGAGCTGTTTGCCACGTGGATCAGCTGTATCAGCAACAGCCCATATTGGGAGGTGGGGGACAGAGTCTGGGAAGGACTCTGTCTCAAGTATTCCCCCAATGATGCTGGAAAGACTACCATTGAATAATTCCTCTGTGCAATGCACTGTTTGCTCCAGGGCTATTCTTTTTTTTTTTTAATCTTATGCAAATATTTCTTTGAGTGATAATCAAGTTTCAGAATTCTGTGCTTCCTTCTGGAGTGAGTTGGGAAAGTGAGGGCAGAGCTGTGAGTGTTGGGGGTCCTTAAGGATGGAAACTATGGTTGGGAGATCAGGGAGGGAGGGGTGGGAGACTCTTCTACACCCTGAGGGGTGGAAGACTCTTCTACAGCTTTTCTAACACCCACTGTTCTACTTTATCTAGGGTCAGCCTGCTTATATAATCATAGTGGCCTGGTGGTGTTTTTAGGAGATGAGAACCCAGGTAGGTGTTCTTGCCAATCACTCACTGAGTTTAAGCATCCACTTCAGCCTTGAGATGCCTCTTGTGTCTCAGGTGAGCTGAAGGTGGGCAGAGGAATTTCTGCCTGTTATTTCCCAGGTCATCAAGCCAGAGATGTGATCTTCCTCTGGGAAGGCAGGCAGAACTTTGACCTTCTCTGTTGGTTTATCCTTTGCTTCTCAACTTTGGCAAGGATCCTAGATTGCCCTGAGTTAGCAGGGGGTGGGTGAGGTGACAGTATTAGAATCTCAACTTGAAAACCTTCATTAACCAAACTCAGAACACTTAGAGTGTTTGCAGACACCACCTAGTTACCTTATATAAGTGAATCCATCCAAACACTTGAGGCATCAATTTATCCTTTATGGGTAAAAAGGTAGTATTTACTTCATACAGGGATTGTGTAAATGAAATAAGTTAGTAGATAGTAAGGGCTTAGTAAATGGTCAACAAATGTTAACAGTACCACTCACACTGTTACTATAGCTTTTATTATATAATTTGATATCATGTTTTTCATTTTGTTATGGGCATTTCCATGTGCTTACATTTCTGGTAGTTATAATATTTGTTTTAGTTGACTATTTCTAGTCAGAGTTCTCATTATTCTAAGTAAAATTTAGAAAATTATCTTAATATAAATCATAAAAGAGATTTAAAAATATTCTAGCATGATGGATTATTGGAGGTAAAAATGGGTGCAGGAGTATAATGTTTTTGCTAACTTGCCCTTCCAAACTTGAGAATATCTATCTGACTATCCTTATTCACACACACCCACACACATCCCCACAAAAATTTAAAAAAAAAGCAGAAATGTTGCAAGATTTGGTCATAAAAGGCTTTTATTGTATTTTTAATGTGTATTTAATTTATAATAGTTGTAAGATATCATTCCAAAGTATATTAGTTTTATTTCTTTCTGTGACTTAGATATTTATTATTTGTCTTTTTCTTGACTTAGAGAAATGCTTTATATATTATACATTTTATATATTTATGTTTTATAAATTTTAATTCTTTGCAGTTATGTTCTCTAGTATTATAATGATGCTTTATAGAATCTTTTGTCAAGTTTTAAATTTCTATGTGAGCAAATAAGCTGGTCTTTTCGTTGATAGTTTCTGGGATTTGTGTGTTTCTTTACTCTGCCAAGGTCATAAAAGCAGTGGTCTCGAGTTTTGGCCACTATTTTTATAATACATCTGAATTTTGTGGTTAGGTAGTGTGGGGTAGATATATTTTAATTTTTTCACAGATGGCTATTAGATTTCTCCAGTGACAGTTACTGAATTGTCTGTTTCATCACCATTGATATGAAGAGCCAACTATGTCTGATATGAAATGGGTCTACTTCTGATCTTCTGTTTAGTGTCCTTATTTGTTGCTGTCATTCAGCTGATAAGTCATATCTGACTCTTTGTGACCCCATGGACTGCAGCACGCCAGGCTCCTCTATCCTTCACCATCTCCCTGAGTTTGCTCAAACTCATGTCCATTGAGTCAGTGATGCCACCCAACCATCTCATCCTCTGTTGCCCCCTTTACCTTTTGTCTTTAATCTTTCCCAGCATCAGGGTCTTTTCCAATGAGTTGGCTCTTCGCATTAGGTGGCCAAAGTATTGGAGCTTCAGCATCAGTCCGTCCAGTGAATATTCAGGGTTGACTTCCTTTAGGATTGACTGGTTTGATCCTGTTGTATATTTGTTTATTCCTGTCCTAGAGTTACACAGTTGTATTTTCTGTAACTTTATTAGCACATTTGGTAAGGAAATTGCTTTTTAAAAAGCTATTTTCTTGGAAATTCTTGGACATTTAGATGTGAATTTTAGTATTAGCTTGATGTAATTAATTATTGGGATTTTGATTGGAATTACCTTGAGTGTATAGATAATTGGTTTTTAAACTAAAATCTTAACAGTATTAAATCTTCTCATTCAGGATCATTGTAATTCTTTTCTCTAGTAAAAAAATTTCATTTAATCACTTTTGTTTTATATATTTCCTTTTTTTTTTTAGAGTTGAAAGTTATCTTTCATAACTTTTCATATCTTTCATAACTTTAGAAAGTTATCTAAATAGTTGATAAATCTACTTTATCAACATTTATCAAACACATTTATCAACATTTATCAAATACACCATGAACTCCACTTGAGTTACGTGTACTTCAGTAACGCATGCACTTAACCCTTCTGAACATCAATTTCCTCATCTTTTTATTTTTCCTGATAAATTTATTCCTAGATATCTGATAACTGGATTTGCTTCTGAGAAGGAAATCTTTCTCCAGAATTTCTTTCTCTGTTAAAATAATTTCTGTCTTTCTTTATTATTATTTTGGCTGTGCTGGGTCTTTGTTGCTGCGAGGGCCGCTTTCTAGCTGCGGTGCGTGGGCACATCAGTGTGGTGGCTTCTCTTGCTGCAGAGCATGGGCTCTAGAGTGAAGGCTTCAGTAGTGGAAGTGCGTGGGCTTAGTTGCTCCGAGGCATGTGGAATCTTCCCAGATCAGGGATCGAAACTGTTGTCCCCTTCATTGCAAGGCAGACTCTTAACTACTGGACCACCAGAGAAGCCCACATAATTTTGAATTGTCTTTCTAGTGACTCCATTGGCCTTGGATATGGCCACTTTCTTCTGAAGTGTCCTTTAGTTTTAATGCTTGTAATTAATTCGCATATTAGTTGATTTCATTGGATTTTCTAAGTTGATGCACACATTGTCTTCATTATGACATCTGTTCTTTTTTCCAATACTAATATCATTTCATCCCTTAATTCTTCTTGCATTGGCAAGGATTTCAAGTATGATACTGACTAGTATGGCCAACGGTGGGTGTCTTTCTCTGATTCCTGATTTAATTAGATTTTCTCCAAGAGTGTTTTTTTTTTTTTTTTTCCTTGGCCATGAGGCACAGCTTGTGGGGGACTTAGAGTCTTTGGAGTTGGGTCCAGCCATGTTATTAGTTTGGGCCAACAAGTTGGAAGTGGAACCAATGTCACAATTCTGGGCCAAGGATTTTTTTGTTACAGCAACATATCCAGGGATATTTCTTTCTACCTCTGACTTCCTGCCCAGCAACATAAAAAGCCAGCCTGGGCCCTTGAGTCACTGTAATGAGCATAGCCTCCTGTTGATCAGCAACAGAGCTTGAGCATTAGTGAGAAGATAAACTGTATTTTTCATACTGTTCATGGGGTTCTCAAGGCAAGAATACTGAAGTGTTTTGCCATTCCCTTCTCCAGTGGACCACATTCTGTCAGACCTCTCCATCATGAGACTGGTTCCAAATAGGAAAAGGAGTACGTCAAGGCTGTATATTGTCACCCTGCTTATTTAACTTCTATGCAGAGTACATCATG
>NW_011495018.1:11157830-11175932 GCF_000754665.1 Bison bison bison | reverse complement strand
AGTAAAAGAGGAGAGTGAAAAAGTTGGCTTAAAGCTCAACATTCAGAAAACGAAGATCATGGCATCTGGTCCCATCACTTCATGACAGATAGATGGGGAAACAGTGGAAACAGTGGCTGACTTTATTTTTCTGGGCTCCAAAATCACTACAGATGGTGACTGCAGCCATGAAATTAAAAGATGCTTACTCCTTGGAAGGAAAGTTATGACCAACCTAGATAGCATATTCAAAAGCAGAGACATTACTTTGCCAACAAAGGTCCGTCTAATCAAGGCTATAGTTTTTCCAGTGGTCATGTATAGATGTGAGAGTTGGACTATAAAGAAAGCTGAGCAGCGAAGAATTGATGCTTTTGAACTGTGGTGTTGGAGAAGACTCTTGAGAGTCCCTTGGACTGCAAGATCTAACCAGTCCATCCTAAAGGAGATCAGTCCTGGGTGTTCACTGAAAGGACTGATGCTGAAGCTGAAACTCCCTTTGGCCACCTGATGTGAAGAGCTGACTCATTGGAAAAGACCCTGATGCTGGGAAAGATTGAGGGTAGGAAGAGAAGGGGATGACAGAGGATGAGATGGTTGGATGGCATCACCGCCTCGATGGACATGGGTTTGGGTGAACTCCGGGAGTTGGTGATGGACAGGGAGGCCTGGTATGCTGTGGTTCATGGGGTCGCAAAGAGTCGGACACGACTGAGCGACTGAACTGAACTGAACTGAAACTGTACTTGTTTATTTATTTATTAAAAAATTTTGGCTGCACTCTGCAGTATATGGGATCTTAGTTCCTGGGCCAGGGATTGAAGCTGTTTCCCTGCAGTGGAAGTACGGAGTCAACAACCACTGGATCACCAGGGAAGCTCCTCTCTACACTTTCTTATTGGAATTTGGTTTCAGAGTTAACTTTGAAGAAATAATTGACATTTTGAGATCTTTCTATACTTTGCAAATTTGTAACATTATTTATGAATGTTTAGTAGAACTCACCTAATAAACATCTTTAAAGTATATTTTTGACTGCACTTTCAAATTCCTTCATAGTGTTCAGACTAAGTAAATTTTTCTACCTCTTAACTTTTATAATTTTTTTCTAGAAGTGTGTTATCTATTACAGTTGTCACCAGACATATGTGATTAAGTTTATTCAAATGAAGTAATATTTAAAAATTCAGTTAGTTGCAGTAATGATGTATCAATTGCTCTAGGGTTGTATCAATGTGTGGCCAATGCTAACATATTTGACAGTGAAGATACAAAATATTTCCATCCTTCCAAAAGTTCTATTGGACTATATTAGAAAATTTAATTTGAATTGGATATTCCAGTTTTGGGCATATAATTAAATGCAGTCTTTACGAAAATAGCTCCAGATAAAGATTCAAGTTATGTTCTTTTTTGCATTTCTAATGTTTATTTACATCTTCTCTCCCTTTTTTTTACCAGTTAGAAATTAGAAATGCCAAAAGTTCTTCTCTTTTATTAGTCAAAGAATGTTGGTTTTGACTAAGTCTATCGTTTAAAGCATTCTAACTTTTATTACTAACCCTTTTTAACTCTTTGGAGTGTATTATTTTTTGGTTCTTTCCATCGAGTTGCTTGAGTCAGTTGTTTAGTTAATTTCCCATTAGTCTTTTCCTGGTTTCTAATAAATACCAGACTTTTGAGCTAAAAGTATTTCTTAATACATTTGACTGCATCCCATGGGTGTTGATATGTAATGTTTTCATTTTCATTCATCTCTAAATAGTTGATAATTTCAGTTTGACAGCCTTCTTATCCAAAAATTATTTAAAACAGTTTAAAAATTTTAAGGAAGATTTGTCATTAATATTTAATTGTATTGCTTTCTGGTCAGGCAAAGTAGATTGTATAAATTTCAGTTTGGACAGTTTTTTTTTTTCCTAATAGCTTAGATATTATCTATTGTTTGGTGACAAATTACCTCCAAAACTTAGTAGTTTAGAACAACAAACATTTATTATCTCAGAGTTTCTGAGGGTCAGGAATATAGAAGCAGCTTACCTGGGTGGTTCTATCTCAGGATCTGTCATGAGGTTTTGAGAGGCTTTTGGTAGGACTCCAGGCATCTGAAGATTTGATGGGGGTTGGAGAGCAACTTTCATGGTTCACTCACATGACTCAATGTTGGCAGGAGGCCTCATTTCCTCACCAGGTGGATTTCATCATGTAGCAGGTGGCTTCTCCTAGAAGGAGTGTTCAGAGAGAGAGAGATAGCAGCCCCAGGCAGCCTTTTATGACCTCGTCTCTGAATTATAGCCATCACATCTTAATTCTATTCATCAGAAGCGGATCACTAAGTCCAGTCTGTACTAGATGGGAATACACATAGGGTGAGATTGCTGGGAGGTGAAGACCACTGGGGACCATATTGGAGGCTGCCTGCCACAGTCAGGGACACACAATTTTTAGTACTGACTCGTGTGGTTTGAGGGGCTTCCCTTGTGACTCAGCTGGTAAAGAATCCGCCTGCAATGTGGGAGACCTGGCTTTGATCCTTGGCTTGGGAAGGGATCGAATATACTTGGGAATATTACTTGTATTCCCAAGTAATACAAGACTACCCACTCCAGTATTCTGGCCTGGAGAATTTCAAGGACTGTATAGTCCATGGGGTCGCAAAGAATCGGACACAACTGAACAACTTTCATTTCACTTCACTTCATGTGGTTTGAAAAGAATGTTTTTGTCTCTGTTTGCTGAGATGTGTGCCACGTAGGCAGGGATCTTACTTGTTAATTGTGTAAAGTCTTCAAAATTATTTCTGATGTTTACTTGCTTCATCAGCTGGTTTTGGTCTTGGATAAGGGTCTAACTCAGTGACAATTTTATGTGCAGTTGAAAAAATTGTGTATTCTACAGTTGTCAGGTGGGATGTTCTAGAAATGTCAGTGAGGTCGAGTTGTTACCTGGTGTTATTCAAGTCTCTATATCCTTAGTGATTTTCTGTCCATTTTTTCCATCAGTTACTGAGAGGGGAATGACAAAATCTCCACCATGATTGTGGGTTTATTTCTCCCTTTAGCTCTGTCAATTTTTGCTGCATGTGTTTTGAAGCTCTGTTATTAGGTATGTCACATTTAGAATTACGTCTTGATGAGTTGGCTACCTTATCATTATGAAATGATTCTCATTTCTCTGTAACATTCCTTGCCTATTTTTGCTGATTCTTATACTCCCTGTTAGCATGGCATATACTTTTCCATCTTGTTATTTTCTACCTGTTTGCATTTTTAAAACTTAAATTCCATTTCCAATAGCATGTAGTTGGGGGTATGCTTTTTTTTATCCAGACTGATAATTTCTGCATTTTAATTCTAATGTTTAAAATCACTTGATTTTAGAAACAGATGTATTGAAATCTATCACTGATTGTTGACTTGCTAGTTGTTTTCCTCTGGCAGATTTTGTTTTACATATTTGAAAGCTAAGTAGTCCTGTACCTTTTGAGTTAGAAACTGTACTTAGCTCCAGGTTATAGACAAGGATTTTGTTTTATTTTACAGAAAAGCAGTCTGAAGATGGTTATCCAGGCTTGATATCCGTTATTGTTGTGTTAGTCACTTCAGTCATGTCTGACTCTTTGTGACCCCATGGACTGTAGCCTTCCAGGCTCCTCTGTACATGGAATTCTCCAGGCAAGAATGCTGCAGGGGATTGCCATATCCTTCTCCAAGGGATCTTCCTGCCCCAGGGATCAAACCTGGATCTCCTGCATTTCAGGAGACTGATTCTTTACCGTCTGAGCCACCAGGGAAACCCGAGCTAGGGGATAATCTATCTCAACTCTAGAGGTAGTGGCTTCTCTCTATATCTGCTAGTCCTATGCTCTTTAAAGTCCTTTTCACTTCTTATTAGCTGGTCTCTTGTAAATCTAATCCCCTTTTATAGTTAATATGCCCTTTATGTTAACCATTTAACTTCAAATTACTGCATAATTTCTCTTTCCTGACTGTCCTCGGCTGATTGAATCTCTGATGGTTGTGATACAGATCTCTGGCTTTGTGGAAAGAACAGAGAAAGTGACAAGTGCATGGAATGGGAAGAAAACAAAGACATGGCCTCTTTATTTCTCAAAGTCAGTTTCTGAATTTAGGTCGTTTATCACAGGATCCTGTTAGCCACTCTTATTGATTTCAGATCTGCAATGGAAACCAAGACAAAGGGCCAGGCAGAGCTCGGCCCCTGGCTTCCACCTCCAACTGTCTGCTCTCTCATCCCAGGCTGCTGCTATTACTCCCAAATTTCGGTCTCCAGCTCTGATTATTCTTCTAGGTCTCTGCCCCACATCACCAGTCTCCTCTTGGAAACCTGAAAGTTCAATACAAAACCATGGTCTGGGTTCAGGTCTCAACTCTTGTCACTCACTCCCCGCAAGACACTGGCCTCAGTTCTCTGGTTTGTAAAACGGGAATATTTCCATGACAGTTCCATGAGCTGACCCGTGGCAAGCTCTGAATAAGTGTGGTTCTTTTAATCCTGGACATTTTTCATCTAAAATCAGCAGCCATCATATTTATTGTCTTTGACTTTGTGGTGTTTTGATTAATGATCCCAGTTATTTGGATGTAAAAATAGTGTGTTTTCTGTCTCTGTCCTCCCTATTCAATTAGCCTCTGAACCAAAACATTCTCTTCAACAGCTCTTACCTTCCTCCTTCCTTACTATTCCCTCCTTCACCAGCCTGGCTTATGCCTGATCTAGTTCAGTAACTTACACTGGTTATCCATCATTTACTCCCCTCCCCCACCCCAGTCCCTCATTTTGCACGACACAGGGACATTAATCTTTCACATCTTCCTATGCTCAGCCACCTCTGTTGTCTTCCAGCTGCCTCAAGGGAACTACCTAGACTCTTCAGCTTGGCATCCAAGGTTCTGATTCATTCCCTGACCTCTACTTGTATCTCTAACTGTATCTCTATGTAAGCCTTCCACTTTGAGTAACAGTTTGCTTTCTGCTTCTCCATGAAGGCATGGTGCTATCTTTTTCTTTCCTTAAGCTGTCTCCTCTTTCTTCAGCCTAGCTAGAAAGTCCTCCTTTTCCTACCTCCTCTTTCCAGCTCCTGTCCTTTCCTATTCCTGTGCGTTCTGTCCTATTCAGCCACAGTCTACCAGCCTCCTGATCACCTGAGAGGAGAAAGAGTTTTGTTCACCCATGGTGGAGTTTTCCGTGGATACCCTTTTACACAGCTGTCTATTTTCCTGACACGGTTCATAGACCATTCATGTTGACAGCAGAAACAGTGTTTCAACTTTGTGTCATCCACAGCACCTCACTCTTTTTTGGTGTGCTATACAAATTACGTTGAATTAAAATGTTCTCTGCATCACATTGATTTTTAATCATTTGACTGAAACATTGTTTCCCTCAGTATTTGTTTATTAGTAATTCAATATTCTGCTATCCTTTAAGCAGTAGCACTTCTGATAGTCTTGAATGAAAATATAAAATTGGGGAAACTGCCTGATTTTGTTATCCTTTTTGTGAATTAGGAAAAGTTTATTAACCTTAAAAGCATTTAAGTCAGAATCACAAAATGCCTGGGCTCTAAAAGGCAAAATTTGAAAGTCAGTGATAGAGATATAGATTAAAAGTAAAAAGAGGATGGTAACTGCAGAAGATATATTTAATGGTATTAGGTAAAATGCGTGCATGTGTGCTAAGTCGCTCTGTTGTGTCTGACTCTTTGAGACCCTCTGGACTGTAGTCCTCCAGGCTCCTCTGTCCGTGGGATTCTCCAGGCAAGAATACTGGAGTGGGTTGCTATTTCCTTCTCCAGGGGATCTTCTGGACCCAGGGATCGAACCCGGATCTCTTATGTCTCTCCTGCATTGGCAGGTGGGTTCTTTACTATTAGCACCATCTGGGAATCCCCAGGTAAAATGAAATGGTACCAGAGAATTTTGGACTTGTGGCAGCAGAGTCCTTTAAATCGCTACAGAGACATTTGGAAAATTGCATATTTGTTGTTGTGTTCAAGTCGTGTCCGACTCTTTGCGAGTCGGACTGCATGTGCTGCAAACCCCATGGACTGCGGTGCACCAGGCTCTCTGTCCTCCACTATCTCCCAGGAGTTTTCTCAGATTCATGTCCACTGAGTCAGTGATGCTATCTAACCAAGTCATCCTCGGATACCACCTTCTTCTGCCCTCAATCTTTCCCAGCATCAGGGTCTTTCCCAATGAGTTGGCTCTTCACATCAGGTGGTCATCTAGAGGGCTACATATTTATGTCTAATAATCTATTTACTTAAGGAAGTTTTACATTTAGATGATTACTATTTGTAAATATGAAAATTACCATTTGCAAATGAGAAGTAATTCCAATGCTCAGCATCTTTAGCAATGTTTCTGCAGGCAGGAGGAGAGGGCCCTGGGTTCCTGCTGACTGTGAATGCATCCTGATTGAAAATGCACGTAGTCTTTGTCTTGGAAGAGATAAGGCTGGGTAAATCTCATCTCCATCAGACCTTTGAATCTACTCTTAGTCTTGCTTTCCAGATTGATCTTTACTTTCTGAGATGAATAGGAAGGTACCTGTGGCAATTTTGATTAGTAAAATAACACCAGATAACTTCACAAATTTAATTTTATTAGAAGCTTATAGATTTTCATAGAGAAGTCTGGATCTGAGTGATTATTTTAGAAGCAGCTGTAGTCCATGGGGTTGCAAAGGGTTGGACGTGACTGAGCATGAGCATGAATGAATGAATGTGCTCAAGATCAACTCTGATGCTGATGACTGGCATTAGGAAAGTCTTTAAATTATATTGAGATTCAGCCAAAGATGGGAACGCTTCAGTCAAAATCTCAGCAGGTTGAATTTGTTTACTGGACTAGGGCAGGTCTCCTTGAGACTGCAGGGCAACTCGGGCATCTACTGCCATGATGAACCCGTCACTTCCATCCAAAGAAGAGACCAAAACCAGCAGAAGGGAGAGAATAAACCAGGCCCCAGGAAAAATTCTTTCCTGTACAAATTTTTGTGGGTATTATCATTGAATTCATACCCATAGAGATGGGAGTTATGGATATAAATGGCAAGATTTTTAGGAAAGTCTTTCTAAAACCTTGATGAGCCAGGAGGAGAAAGCATCTCTAGGAGCAATTTGAAATGTTGAAGTATGTATCAGTAAATATTGAGCATAATTATAAAATTCAAGCATATAAGTTACCAAAGCTGGCTTTTGAATTATGACTGAAGCTCATTCAATAGATCAAACAAGTCAAGTCTACACTGATGAAAACACATAAAACTCTCATAAAATGCAGTCTGAGTGCCAGAACTTAGTCAATGAATGGCTCCCAGGAGGGAGCTGCTTGGGCTCCAGGAATCTCATGCACAGCCCTATCCTGGGACATTTTCATCAGTCATCTGTGTAGGATGAGAAGTCATTATTAATACTTCATAACAACTCAGTTTCCTTGCTCATTCATTACTCATTTGGGCACTGGAGAGGTGAGCAAAATGTAACTCCTGCCCTCCAGTAATACATGTCTAGTGGGGAAGGTGGTATGGAGACAAATCACTACAGCACAGCGCAATAAATACTGAAATAATGTGTTTCAAGAGACCCTGGAGTATAGAGAAGAGAGGTGAGTCAGAGCAGGCTTCCTAGTGGAGGTGGCACTTAGGGAGGTGACATTAAGTCAAAAGCTATGAAGGTTTATAGAATCATCACCTCAGAGGTTATTTATTCATTTTATAAATGGGAAAAGTGAGTCAGAGAGTGACTGATGCAAGTTCACAAGGCTCAGTCTCAAACCCCTAATATGGTCCTTCTCTCCATAGTCTCTGCTTTGCTGTTGGTGATCAGTTGCTCAGTTGCAGCCCACTCTTTTCTGAACCCCATGGACTGTAGCCCACCAGGCTTCTCTATCCATGAAATTCTTCAGTCAAGAATACTGGAGTGGGTTGCCATTTCCTTCTCCAGGGAACCTTCCCAACCCAGGGATCGAACCCATGTCTCCTGCTTTGCAGGCAGATTCTTTACCGTCTGAGCCATCAGGGAAGTCTCAGTCTGTGCTTTGGAATCCAATAAAATAGGACCTTTTCTTCTCAACTGCTCTACTTTATTTATTTTTGAAACTAATAATTGATTTAAATTCAGCAAGTTGGCATCATGGACAGAGAACAAAAGGAAAACAAATGCAGTCTTGAGTTGTATGTTAGTTTCCTATCATGGCTGTGACAAATTATGCCAGACTTGATGGCTTGAAACAGCAGGAATTTGTTTTCCCATGGAGGCCCTGCGAAGTTCTGGGAGGCCAGAACTCTGAACTTGGTATCGCTGGGCTGAAGTCACACTGTCAAGGGCTGGGCTCCCTCCTAAGGCTTCAGGCTCGTGCTGTTTGCTTCTAGCTTTTTGGTGACTGCCTGCATTCTTCGATGAGGGATGGAAACTGAACTCTAGAACTTTGGGATGCCAAGGGATTTTCACTTGCTCTGGAAGAATTTTGGGGGATCACAGATTTTTTTGGGGGAAAAATGACAGGATTCAGTATGTTTTCCACGGAAGTCTGCATGACCTTTTAAATAAATGTTATCACTTAGCAGGAGACCTGGGTTTGATCCCTGGGTTGGGAAGGTTCCCTGGAGAAAGGAATGGCTACCCACTCCAGTGTTCTTGCCTGGAGAATTCCATGGATAGAGGAGCCTGGTGGGCTACAGTCCATGGGGTTGCAAAGAGTCAGACACGACTGAGCGACTAACACACACACACACACACACACACACACATATACAGTCACTGAGCAAATGACTGATACAAAAGTATTAAGTATATTTGGAAGTACTAAGAATTGCCTGTTATCAAAACGATTTTTTTTTTAGTGTCACAAGAGGACTTTCAAAAAACCGATTTCCTAAGGCCATGAATAATTTCAAACTGAAAATCCATTTATGTAGAAAGAACTATTTAAAACAATATAGGCATACCTCAGAGATAGTGTGAGTTCAGTTCCAGACCATCATGATAAAGCAAATATCACAATAAAGTGAGTCATATCAATACTTTGGTTTTCCAGGTCATATAGAAGTTATGTTTACACTATATGGTAGTCTGTGCAGTAGCATTCCATCTAAGAAAACAGTATACATACCATAATTTTAAAATATTTTATTGCTAAAATATGCTAGCCATCATCTGACCATGTGCATGCTCATTGGCTCAGTCATGTCTGACTCTTTGTGACCCCATAGATTGCAGCCCGCCAGGCTCCTCTGTCCATGGGATTCTCTGGGCAAGAATACTGGAGTGGGTTGCCATTTCCTGCTCCAGGAGATCTTCCCAACCCAGGGATTGAACTGGCATCTCCTGTGTCTACTGCATTTGCAGGAGGATTCTTTTACCACTGAGCCACCTGGGGGGTTGCCACAAACCTTTGATTTAAAAAAAGAAAAAGGATTTGCAAAGCACAATAAAGGAAAAGTGCAATGAAAGGAGAACGTGTATATGTCTAGATATAAAATATATATAACTCCATATAACTTCATCTATTAAAAGCTATGCATATATACATTTGTTGTTACAGAAGATCTCAAATCTAGTCTTCTGTATGGGATGCCTCACTGCTGTTTCCATCTTATCCAAATAAAATGACTCATCCACCATATGCCCAGGGCTCTGTAGGACACAGTGTCCCTTAAACCAATGATTTGGAATAATCTGTGTTGTCCCTTGGGCCACACATGTGGAGGACAATGGGAAAGTGAGAGGACTTGGGTCTTGGCTAAGTGTCCCTAGTCCTGGTCTAGAGACCAGTGTCCTGGCCACAGTGTATTCATACAGTTGTGTCTGGTTAGACTCGGATTTCAGCTGTAGAATGGTCAACAGTGAGGACCGGCTGTCGGCAGCGGCTAGACAGCCTACTGGCATCACCCAGGCCCCCGGTGATGCTCTACTGGCATTACTATATCTGTGCAGAAGTCAGCCACACTTTGGGAAGGCACAGCTCCTGAGCCCAAGGGGTGCAGTCCATTTCTTGTTGAACTTTTCACTAAAGCATCACATACATATAGGTAAGAGCACACATTCTAAATGTCCAACTCAACTTCTTTTCTAAAAGCACACTGCTCAAATAAGACAACATTACCATCACCAAAAGTGACTCTTTTAGTCCCTTCCAGGGACTATCCCCCAGTAGGAACCTCTCTTCTGAGTCTTGGCGGTGAGATTAGAACAGTTTGGCCTGTTTTTGTACAGCATGCAAACACGATCGTGCCCTGTGCACTGTGGTTGTCTGGCTTCTCTTGTCCGTGGTGTGCATGTGAAATTCACCTGCGTTGCGGTGGCTGTGGTTTGCTCGTTCTCACCGCGGGCTAGTCACCCACTGGCGAGTACAGCACAATTTGCTTTACCATCTTGCTATTAATGGAGTAGTCAGTTTCTGTCTTTTATTGTTGATGGCTGGGTACTGTCCATTTTACTCTTTGGGTGGTTTCCAGTTTGGGGATATTATAAAAGTGCTGCTGTGCACATTCTTGCACATGTCTTTCAGTGAACATCTGTACTGGATGGATATTCTGCTTGGGGATATTCTTAGGGGTGACCTTGCTGCCGTAGTAGGTGTGTGTGTGTGCTTAGTCGCTCAGTTGTGTCCGACTCATGCAACCCCATGAACTGTAACCTGCCAGGCTCCTCTGTCCATGGGATTCTCCAGGCAAGAATACTGGTGTGGGTTTCCATTTCTTTTTCCAAGGGATCTTCCCAACCCAGGGATCGAACCCAGGTCTCCTGCATTGCAAGCAGATTCTTTACCTACTGAGCTACAAGGGAAGACCTGCCATCGTGTATGACTAGGGTCAACTTCAGTAGATGCTCGGTCCTGAAGTTCATGGGAGCACAAACGAGACCCTCAGCAGCATTAAATGCACAGGGAGTGAAGATGAGAAGGAAGCCTGAAGAATGAGTTCTTCCCTCCTTTCTTATCGTGCAGAAGTTTCCATCCCTTTTGCTAATAATTCCTGAGCACTTACCACGTGCCTGGACTGCACATGCCATTATCTTGTTCAGTCTTCACAATAACCCTATGACTCAGGTACGACTTTTTTTTTAATTGTTTATTTATTTGGTTGTACCGGGTCTTTGTTGTGGCATGAGGGATCTTTGATCTTCGTTGTAGCGTGCAGGGCCCTTTAACTGAGGCATGTGAACCCTTAGTTGTGGCTTCTGGGATCCAATTCCCTGACCAGGAATCAAACCCCGGGCCCCACTGCGTTGGGAGTGTGGAACCTTAGCCGCTGGACCCCCAGGGAAGTCCCTCAGATGCTATCTCAAGCCTCCATTTTCTAGATGAGACAGTAGAAGCTGCTGCTAATCGTGCCAGTTTCAAACTTGGCTGTTACCTCTTATGTATATGATGCTGCCTCTTATTCCATCTCTGCTACTTAATAAGCCCAGGAGTCTCATTCCTTGGAAGAGTCCAGGGTGTATATACACCAGTGAGCCTTCCTCATTATATGTCCTCCCAATATCCTTAAATGTGTCCATGTGAAGATGAAATGGAAGACAGGGTAGGTTTAATTTAGTCACTCATTTAGCATATGTCAATTTTTTAAAAATAAAGAATTAAAACTATGACGTGACCCCATGGAACTTTGCTTTCCAGCTTTCGGTCTGTTTTTCATTACAGCCACCATTTTCCATTACAGTCTTCAGCACGTACACTCTAGGATGAGGGACCTTAAATTGTCCTGCCGGTTTTATTACTCAGTAGCACGTGGGTGAAAGGAAGCCTTCACCTGCCCTCTGCATCTTTGGGAAAATTTGCCTTATGGTATTTTGAGCTGGGAAGTGAAAGGATCATTACCTGCCTATTAGAGTTGATAGAAATGAGTGCAAATATTTCAGTGGTGCCTGCTTAATAAACAAGCCACTGAGGAGCTTTCCAGAGTTGGGCAAAAGTCACACTTTCCTTGATGCAATTAAAGTGGAATTATGCTTTAGGCTTGTTTATTAAAAAGCTTGCAAAGTCTAACAGGTTGTAGTAGGCTGCAATATCTCCTACTGAGCAATAGTGTCTAGATGGTTCTTGCAAATGAAACGTGTAATTGGTATTTAAAAGAGGCAGCAGTTTCATAGGTCTATCGTAGGATAGACTAGCCTAGTTAAGAATCCTAGGAGTCCTGTAAGAGAGTGGAAAGAGAGACGTGGAAGAGAGTCCAGAAAATGTGTGCTGTTAAGCAGGCTGATGCCATGAGCATCTGGACTTGATTCTACTGGGCAGTTCTGACCTCACGTCATTATCTGCACAGAGCCCCGAGCTGAGTTATTTACCAGCTCCCATTAGTCATTGGTTGAGAGTTTTGAGGGGGCATCAGCTCCCAGGACACCTGGCCTTCTGTGTGAGGCAGCCAGAGAAAGCCCCCAGGAGGGCACTTCAGGTGCAGACCAGAGGATGCCTTTGGGGTGGTGTGTGCAGGAACCTGCAGCCCCCGTAGACCTGGGCAGACGGGCTTGTCTCAGGACACCACCCAGCAGCCACAGTTGACTGGACCAAGGGTGTCCTGACCCAGGAGGAGGCAACATTGGTGGCTGAGAAAATGGAATTCTTTGGGAATAAGTGACAGAGAGGCGCGGTCAGGTGGTGCTGGACAGGGGTCTCCCAGGGGAGGGGGAGCTGGACTGGGGACCACAGAAAGACAAAGCCCCTCATACCTGCTTTCAGGTGGAAGTTATAAATGTGTAAATAAATGGGGTACTCGTGTGTTTGCAGTGTCAAGCTTTTGCATGCTTGCAGTTTTAGAGCACATCTCTACTGGCATGTCAGCCCAGTATTCTGGCTTGGGTTCCTCTCAGGGGCTTTCTTGCTTGCTCCTGTCAGGATTTTTCATAGATTCTCTGAAAGGTCCCGACTTTACAGAGGTCAGCAGGAACAGAATAGATCCTCTGGGGACATCTGTCCCTGTACTGAGCTGTTCCCTCTACGTAAATGGAGCTGTCGTGTGGGCTTTTGAGAACGGTCTGAGTGCTTCATGTGTTCTCATAAACCATTATCTGGCATTTAAATGGTCTGAAAAAAGGACTCTGCTTTCTAAAGATCAGGGAATAATTTATTTTCAGTGGTTGAAGTCCAAAGGGCCCTGAATGAGGACTCCAAAGGTGTGACCTTAGCCTCGATTTTATCACTGGACACTTACTGGTGTGGCAAGACCCTCTAGCTCTCTGAGCCCCACTTTTCCATATGCAAAACAACAGCAGTGAACTAGATTTTTAGTGTCTTTTCTAGCTCTCATGTGTGATGATTCTATAATTCTGATGCTTTCCTTAGCCATAAAAACCTCACCCAGGAGAACTGAGTGCTGAGTAAATGCAAGATATGGGCTGTTGGATACACATACCATCGAAAAAGAACAAAAGGATATTATGGAAAGACACAACCCTTAGGTTCCTCCAGGAGTTAATGGTGCAGCAAAATTACTGTGTCTGTATCTATTTAGAAATAAATACATTCACTGGCCAAGGAGCTAATGGGTCTGAAACAAATTACACACACAAGAAGCATGTTATTTATTCCTGAGGACATGGAAAGGTGCCCATTACTGAACAGTGATGAAGGAACTATTACTAGTGTGAAATCCATCAGGAGACCACATTTTGATGCAATATGCTTACAGTCTTGTTAAATTGCTCAGATTTCAAAGATGTTATGGAGAAAACAATCTCTTGGGATGTTTCCTCCTCCCTGGTTTTTGATTATTACATGGCTCCTGAGTGGGGAAGATCTCTGATAGGGTCATTACACATCTAATTTGGATCTTATCAAGATGGGCATGAAATAGTTAATGGTAAAAGCATAGGTTGCTGCACCCCTGGTCATGATCAAACAAGGTGATCAAACTACGGGCATTATTGAGTCCATGAATTCTTTTGTTGGGATTGTATCTAATTTGGATGGTCACTCCTGCCAAAGACCAAGGATACAGAGAATAGGTCTTTCATCAGACAGAGAAGCTGATTTCAATGAGAAGCACATGTTTTACAAAGTTCCCATGAACAGATTCAGAAGCTGTAGAGATGCTTCAAGAGGGGATGCTAAAGCTAGAGAAAAATTAGTTCATAATGACTTTGTACTTGAAGTCTGAACTTTGAGCAACTGAAATCAGAGATGAAGCATTTCTGACAGCGGTTGTAAAAAAGCCCAGCTACAAGGAAGAAACTATCAGAACACAGACCAGAATGGTGACATGCATCTTTTTCTCCCTTCCTTCCTTCTTTCCATCTATCTATCCATCCTATTTGATGATTCATTTTCAGACAGGTTAGGTTTGCATTTCCTCTGACACATTCAAATAGAGATGACAAATAGCTATAAAACAGCTACTACTGCTCTTTGGTGAGGGCCTGTCAAACAGTGTGGTGAGGTCCAGGCTTCTTGAAAGTTTACTCTTGACCAGGCCACATTATCCCCACTTCTTAGAAAAAGGGACAGAAACTTACAGAGGTTAGATAGTTTGCTTCAGTCACACAATCAGGAAGGTGGCAAGCCCAGGTACTTTTTAAAGAAGGATTTTTGTGACATTTTATCGTGTGTGTGTGCTAAGTTGCTTCTGTTGTGTCCGACTCTTTACGACCCTATGGACCAGTCCCCCAGGCTCCTCTGTCCATAGGATTCTCCAGGCAAGAACCTTGGAGTGGGTTACCCTGCCCTCCTCCAGGGGATCTTCCCAACCCAGGGATTGAACCCACATCTCTCACTTCTCCTGCATTGGCAAGCAGGTTCTTTACCACTAGTGCCAACTGGGAATTTTATTGCCGAAGGCTTCAAGCATACACAAAATAGAAAAATAATATAATGTGTAGTGTCACCTGCCTTGAACAATTATCAGGTTATTTTTTTTTATCTCCCCCTGCCATTACAGTATATTGGTAGCAAATACCACTTCATATGTAAATATTTCAATATGTCTCTAAAAGATAAGTGTTTATAAACTAACTCCAATCCATTATCATGTCTCCCTAGATTAACAATAATTCCTTATCAACAAATGTCCAGTGAATGGATTTCCCATTATCTCATACTTAAAAATTTTGTTAAAATCAGGGTCTAATAGGGTCTGCATGTTGCAATAAATTGATATGTGTCTTGTCTGTTTTAATCCATGGTTCTTCATCTCTTTTTCTCTTACAAATTGTTGAAGAAACACACAAAAATTCGCTTCTCTAGTTTTCTTCTTTTTTTCTCCTCACAGGGAACTACTTTCAAGGATTTACTCTTTTGCTTCTAAGAACTTTTAATCATATAGAGACATACATACATAAAAAGTACATATAGCTCACGTGTATTTATGTGTTCATTGTTGCTCTCTATATGTTGGAGAGTAAAGATCCACCTAATTGCCATATGGTAATTCCATGGCAGTGATTGCTATAATACAATGTATCCCAGTGATATGCATTTAGATTTTATTTGTTCCTCTGACCTTGACTTTGGAGCATAGTTGGAAAGGCAGGCTCAAGATCTTTCTGTTCCGTTGTCATGGACACGATAGAAATAATAGCCATTAGTATTTGTCAAGTGCTTTATTCTTTACTCAGTATTTTCGTCCTTCATTTCTGATAGAACTTTGTGACTTAGGAGTTAAAAAAATATTTCTCTTAGTCATTGGAGAGTAGACTTGGTATAGGAATGAAAATTCTATCTTGGATTTATCATTGTTCCAATTTATTTTAAAGCATTTATCTACCCAGCCTGCAATGGTATCAGTAGTTCGCGGGTGGGACCCTCCTGTGGGAAAAGATGTACTGCCATCCAAGGGCACAGAGGGTAGGTAAGGATCAGGCATGTGAGACGTACAAGCCAGCAACACAGGGCAAGGCAAAGGCTGGTCATGTGTGGCAAAAGCCAAGGAAGGAGATGGTTTACTCTTGGGGAGCTTAAAGACACACAGGTCTAATCAGTTCAGGAGCCAAAGCTGGGAAAACTGAGACCCTGCCTCTCTTAAACTCTTACTATAGGGCTGCATTTTACCCCCACCCCTACAACCAGGGACTCAGAAGCTGTTCCCATGATCCAGCGTGATCCACCAGATGGTACCTGCAGTGTGCAAGGAAGAACAAGGATTAGTCTAAAGTACTAACAATCCTGACGGGTATCATACCAATATAATGTTGTATTAAAGTGAGCCATGTGAGATTGCCAGCGTGTCTACTTTTGACCTATGAAAATATCAAGTTTGTTGTTGTTCAGTTACTCAGTCACGTCCAACTCTTTGCGATCCCGTGCTCTGTAGCACCCCAGGCTTCCCTGTCCTGCACCATCTCCTGGAGTTTGCTCAAATTGATATCCACTGAGTCAGTGATGCCATCCAACCATCTCATTCTCCTTCGTCCCCTTCTCCTCCTGCCTTCAATCTTTCCCAGCATCTGGATCTTTTCCAACGAGTCTGTTCTTCGCATATATATGTGGATGTATACACACGGTGGGATGTTTGTTATTCAGCCTTAAAAAGAAAGGAAATGCTGACACATACTACCATATGGTTGAACCGTGAGGACATTATGCTGAGTGAAAGGACGACTCTTCTATGATTTCATTTATGTGAGATTCTTAGAGTAATCAAATTCACAGAGACAGAAGGTAGAATGGTAGTTGCCATGGGAGAGGGGATGGGGAGTTACTGTTTAAGGGCTCACCACTGACTCGATGGACGTGAGTCTGAGTGAACTCCGGGAGTTTGTGATGGACAGGGAGGCCTGGCGTGCTGCAATTCATAGGGTTGCAAAGAGTTGGACATGACTGAGTGACTGAACTGAACTGAGTCTTAATTTTACAAGATGAAGAGTTATGGAGATGGATAGGGGTAATGGCTGCACAACATTTTAAATGTATTTAACACCACTGAACTATATGCTTATATCATTAAGATGGTAACTTTTGTTCCTTGTATTTTACAATAAAAATTGGAAAATGCCCCAGACTTCATATTTAGTATATTTCTAAGTACAAGGAATTAGTTAAACCATGGCCTGGCCTTTTTTCCCTAGGTATAAATAGACTAGCTATTTTACCTAATAAATAGAGTGAATTTAAGGAATGGAAAAAACTGAGTTGTCACATTTATTCTCTGGAGTTAATAATTCTGAAGTGCTAGAGATGCTTACAAATAGTCTGTACTTAAGTAGTTTATTCTTTCTGTAACTATGAAGGAAACACTGAAGGAAAACCAGCTTAGCTGTCGTCTGTAAAATGGGAATAACACCTACCTTGTGGTATAAGAATACGTGCTGCTGGATAAGAAAGCTGTGGTACATATACACAATGGAGTATTACTCAGCCATTAAAAAGAATACATTTGAATCAGTTCTAATGAGGTGGATGAAACTGGAGCCTATTATACAGAGTGAAGTAAGCCAGAAGGAAAAACACCAATACAATATACTAATGCATATATATGGAATTTAGAAAGATGGTAACAATAACCCTGTGTACGAGACAGCAAAAGAGACACTGATGTATAGAACAGTCTTATGGACTCTGTGGGAGAGGGAGAGGGTGGGAAGATTTGGGAGAATGGCATTGAAACATGTAAAATATCATGTAAGAAACGAGCTGCGAGTCCAGGTTCGATGCAGGATACTGGATGCTTGGGGCTAGTGCACTGGGACGACCCAGAGGGATGGTATGGGGAGGGAGGAGGGAGGAGGGTTCAGAATGTGGAACACATGTATACCTGTGGCAGATTCATTTTGATATTTGGCAAACTAATACAATTATGTAAAGTTAAAAAAAAAAAAGAATACATGCTGCTGGAGTCAGACAACAGCAACATCACGAATATATCAGTAATGGAAAAATAGTTTAAATCTGAATTGCTCATTAAAGAGACTCTGCCATAAAGGAAATTATTAAATCAAACTCTCTGGGCAGGTGATGATAACAGCATTTAAAAACCCTTTGAATAGACAACATTCTTGAAATATGATAAAAACATGCTAAGTGTATTCTTCGTAGACTTCTAGAGACATGATTAAAAGTGTTTCAGTTCAGTCAGTCAGTTCAGTCACTCAGTCGTGTCCGACTCTTTGCGACCCCATGGACTGCAGCACGCCAGGCTTCCCTGTCCCTCACCAGCTCCTGGAGT
>NW_011495018.1:11132893-11157636 GCF_000754665.1 Bison bison bison | reverse complement strand
CCAGGACTGATCTCCTTTAGGATGGACTGGTTGGATCTCCTTGCAGTCCAAGGGACTCTCAAGAGTCTTCTCCAACACCACAGTTCAAAAGCATCAATTCTTCGGTGCTCAGCCTTCTTCACAGTCTACCTCTCACATCCATACATGACCACTGGAAAAACCATAGCCTTGACTAGATGGACCTTTGTTGGCAAAGTAATATCTCAGCTTTTGAATATGCTGTCTAGGTTGGTCATAACTTTCCTTCCAAGGAGTAAGTGTCTTTTAATTTCATGGCTGCAGTCACCATCTGCAGTGATTTTGGAGCCCCCCAAAATAAAGTCTGACACTGTTTCCACTGTTTCCCCATCTATCTGCCATGAAGTGATGGGACTGGGTGCCATGATCTTCGTTTTCTGAATGTTGAGCTTTAAGCCAACTTTTTCACTCTCCTCTTTAACTTTCCTCAAGAGGCTTTTTAGTTCCTCTTCACTTTCTGCCATAAGGGTGGTGTCATCTGCATATCTGAGGTTATTGATATTTCTCCCGGCAGTCTTGATTCCAGCTTGTGCTTCTTCCAGCCCAGCATTTCTCATGATGTACTCTGCATAGAAGTTAAATAAGCAGGGTGACAATATACAGCCTTGACGTCCTCCTTTTCCTATTTGGAACCAGTCTGTTGTTCCATGTCCAGTTCTCACTGTTGCTTCCTGACCTGCATATAGGTTTCTCAAGAGGCAGGTCAGGTGGTCTGGTATTCCCATCTCTTGCAGAATTTTCCACAGTTTCTTGTGATCCACACAGTCAAGGGCTTTGGCATAGTCAATAAAGCAGAAATAGGTGTTTTTCTGGAACTCTCTTGCTCAGACGATATTAATGTTGCAGACTGAAATTGCGCAAGAGGTAAGAGGTCAAAATGGACTGTATTTGTGTTGCAGAACACATTTATGTCTTAATGAAGTCTCAGAAGTCATATCAGAAAATCTACCAGCCTGTGGTGCCTTTTTGTTTTCTTTCAGGCTCTGAGTTTCTGGGCTGTTTTTCTCCTCTAATCAACCCATCCAATCTCTGTCTTCTGGGTATGGATTAGAGTCATTTCCCTGCCTCTGTCTCTTTCTCTTTCAAACTATTGTCTACACTAAAGTCAGAATGACTTTAAATAATATAGTTCTGATTATTACTTCTGATAATGTGGTTCATCAATACCCACACAGCACACCTAAAGCCTTTACCTCTGAATCAGACCTCTGCTCTTGCAGTAGAGAGAGGGGGTGAAACAGCCTGGTCTGCAGAGCCAGACTGCCTGTGTTGCACGTGTTAAGAGCTCATGCCTAGCATGAGGGAAAGATGTGTATGATTTAGCTGTCACAAGGGTCTGGTTCTGGCCTATTTCCAGCCTCATTTCCATACGTGACCCCCTCCACATAATCCATTGTGACCTTTATACCTCCTAGACATTTATTATTTCACTTAACCTTCGTGACAACCCTTGGGACTAGATCTTAAAAATTAACTCCTTTTTACAGTGAGTTCTGAGGTTCATACTACATGGGAATCAGTTGGGACATTTTACACTTGATCTTAGCCAAAAGGCCAAGAAGCGATGGGAATGCTTTAAAAATTGCTGATGTTTGGACTAGACCCTGAAGCTAGAGATTCCAGTATAATTAGGTTGGAGGGGGACCCAAGCATTGCTTTTTATTTTTCAAGCTTCTGTGTTGAGGCTAACGTGCAGGCAGTGGTGCTGACAACTGAGTTTGGAAATTTGTCTGAACTTCTCATATAGATGTAAACTGGTGGTGGCTCTAGATGATTTGTCCAGACTTGTCAGAGATCATATTCCAACAGTGGCTCCAGGGTGGATTCAGAGCCTGCGTTCCTCTCTCCGCTGGGCTGCTGATTGTTCTGCCCTTGTGCTGCCTATGTCAGGTATGGCCCCTTCCACTCCATGGAAACCCCATTCCCTCACTTCTTTGCCTAATGAACTATTTTCAAATCCCAGCCCATGAGTTTCTGGCATCTCAGGTTGCAATCATCATCCCTGGTTTTCTGCTCTCCGCTTCTGGGCCCGCATCACATTGTCCTGTGATTTGTTTGCTAGTTTGACCCTCCTCTGAGACTGTGAGCTCTTTGCAGACAGGCCTGTCTCATGCTTTTTGTGGTCCAGCGCTGTGACTGGCATAGAGTGGATGTTAAGGGCTTCTCCGGTAGCTCAGACGGTAAAGCTTCTGCCTGCAATGCAGAAGATCTGGGTTCGATCCCTGGGTTGGGAAGATCCCCTGGAGAAGGAAATGGCAACCCACTCCAGTACTCTTGCCTGGAAAATTCCGTGGATGGAGGAGCCTGGTAGGCTACAGTCCATGGGATCGCAAAGAGTCAGAGCAACTTCACTTCAAGGAGTGTTGAGTGACGGAATGAGGGGCTTTAAGTCAGGCTCTTCCCATAGAGGAACTGGATACCTGGATAACTTTGTCCTCTAAGTGATTAATTTTTCTCTGTCACTGGCTCTGTTCTCTTCTACTCACTGTATGGAACTTTTTGGAGGAGGAAAACTAAAGGCTTGCTTTGGATAGCATCAGCTACGTTCTCTCCACTTTAGTATTTTGTAGGTCAAATCCTTTGATGGGCTCTTAGGAAATAAGTCTGAGTCTGCACTTTTTCCTTTGGGTCTGAGGGAGGAGGACTACAAATGAAGTTTCTTACCATGTCATTTAAGAAAAAGTCTGACCATCTTTCTTTCCTGAGAATTCCAGGGTCTCAGAGAAGACAATTGAACCTGTAAAAAAAGGCAGTGATTGGGAGCAGGGAGTGGATTTTTATCCTTGAGAACTGAGGACTGTGTTGGGGCTTTGGTGTATACTCCCTGGGGTTCTTACTCTCTGACTTTTGCTAAGCAGTGCCCTGGGGGCCTCCCAACTCTAGGAGGGTCGCTAACTTAAGGGCCTCTGATGAAAGGGGATCCTTGCAAAGTTAAGATGCCAACTCTATTTAATCCAGTTAAAATACTCCATATATCTGAAATCAAATTTCTCCAAATCAATGGAACATTTTTCTCTTAATTACAAGATTTATTGTTGTTATTTTTTCAAGAAAGAGTTGAAACAGGGACATGCAATAATAATGATTGCTGACGATATGTATCTCTGGAAGAGAAATTACATTGTGTTCAAGTTTTTATCAAGAAAAGTTGATTCTTTTTTTCATGTATGTAAAACCATTAAGGATTATAGTTTTGACACGGTAAAGAATATTTTCCTACTGTGTTAAATATTCACTTTATAAAATTACCATAAACTATTGAATAAACATTAATGGGGTGTTAGAATGGTTATTCTCTCAAATCCTCAGGGTGTGTTTGTGGAAAGCTGATTATTCTAACTGTCTTAATAAGTTTTAATTCTTCTAATGAAACAAGGTTGTTGAGAAAGAGTGGCTTGAAACTCTTTTAAATAAATGAATTGGTTTTCTATGAAGGTTTTAAAGGATAATTTTGTGGGGTTCAAATTTTGAAAGCTTGTTAGAGCTCTCCAGTGCCACCATGGTTTTCTTTTTTCTGTAGTAAGACAGTTTGGGATTTCATAAAGTACATTGGAGAGGTTTGTAGAGTGGAGACATACAGCATATATTGATGTGTCTCTACAGGTGAAATTAAATATCTCTAGTAGTTGAGTGTGTGTGCATGCTAAGATGCTTCAGTCATGTCTGACTCTGTGACTGGAGCCCACCAGGCTCCTCTGTTCATAGGGATTCTCCAGGCAAGAATACTGGAGTGGGTTGCCATGCCCTCCTCTAGGAGATCCTTCCCAACCCAGGGATTGAACCCACATCTGTTATGTCTCCTGCATTGGCAGGCAGATTCTTTACCATCTGAGCCACCAGGGAAGCCCCCTAGTAGGTGGAGAATAGGCCAAATTTTGTGTACCTTGCCTCCTTCTGCATGGGCCCATTTCCAGCTGTGAGATGTAGGCTTGGGTGGACACATTTGGTCTGAAAATTTCTCCATGACCTATTTTGTATTGATTTTTATTTTATCTCTTTTAGGGGAGTTGACAGTTATTCTTTGGTGGGTAGCATTTACTCCCAAACATCTGCCTCTTGAATTTCAGTGAGTTAACATTTTACCACTTGCAGATTGGGGCCAATTTTATTTCAATTTTACTGCTAAAGCAGAGAGGTTATACTTGAATCTCCTGAAAGACATAAGAAAAAAACTACTCAAGAAAGAGCAAATTTGGCAGATGGATTTTCCACAAGTCATAAATAGTGATCCAAAAAGTATATCTTAAACCAGAACACTGCTCCCTTCACCCTCCCAGTGACTAATGTGCTTGTCAGAAAAGAGAATTTCACAGTGAGCATCTTGGATTTCTGTCATTCATAAATTGTTGTAGTTCTTTTGGTAATCTTTGTCACACCATGCTTCTGTATCTTTTTTTCTTCTTTTAAGGCCAGACACCTAATCAAATCCCCTTTTACACATTCATTACTTCTAAGATGATGTTTGCGATAGCATCTAGCATCACTTTCTAGAATTTTCTAATCTTTAATCAGCAGTGTAGTAACAATGTTTAGTGATATTTTCAATCGTAGAAAGTTTTGACTCCTGACTGTAAACTTACTGGGTGCAGCCCTGCCCTGTTTGTCTTTGATTTCCCTATATGTCAAAGTTTCTGAAATCATTTAGGTGCTTCACAGGTGGTTGTTGATTACAGCAAATCTTATTGCACAGCTGATGTTGTAGGGGAAAAATTAATGATTTTAAAAAGAGAAAAGTAGAACTGAAGTAGAAATGTGAATATGGGGATTTTCTTTTGTCTGCAGCATGATAGAATCTGTGATAGAAAATGTGAGGCACTTTATATGAGGTTGTGTGCTCCTTCTTCCAACAGCACATCTTTTAAATTCTCTGATAAAGAAGAGAATTATTGCAGAAAATCAGCCAGAGATTGACCTGTTCATCCCCACACTGTCTTCCTGTGAAAGGCAGGCATATGACTAATTGTCACTGCTTCAGATTCAGCATGTTTCAAATTATGTTCCTGAAACAGAAAGAACCCAAGAATGTGGCAGGGGCCCCAGGGGTGTGTGTGTTCCCTTGTGAGGTACTCACCTCTGTAATCAGGGGATTGTGGGAACTACAGGGGAGGTAGAATCCCTTATTCTTCAGTGGTTTAAAAACAATGTGACTTTTACCAGTCAGAATGGCTATCATCAAAAAATTCACAAACAATAAATGCTATAGAGGATGTGGAGAGAAGGGAGCCTTCTTACATGGTTGATGGGAATGTAAATTGGTACAGCCACTGTGGAGAACAGTATGGAGGTTCCTTAAAAAACTAAAAATTGAGCTACCATATGACCCTGTAATCCCACTCCTGGGCATATATCTGGAGAAAAACATGATCCAAAAGGATACATGCACCCCAATTGTTCATTGCAGCTCTATGTACAATAGCCAAGACATGGAAGCAACCTAAATGTCCACCAACAGAGGAATGGATAAAGAAGATGTGGTACATATATACAGTGGAATATTACTCAGCCATTAAAAAGGATGAAACAATGCCATGTGCAGCAACATGGATGGACCTAGAGACTGTCGTACTGAGTGAAGGAAGTCAGGCAGAGGAGGAGAAATGTCGTATGAAGTTCCTTATATGGGGAATCTAAAAAAAAAATGATACAAATGAATTTATTTACAAGAAAGAAAGAGACTCACAGACTTATTAGAGAATGAACTTATAGTTGCCAGGGGGAAGGATGGGGGGAAAGGATAGTTAGGAAGTTTGGGATGGACATGTGCACACTGCTATTTTAAAGTGGATAACCAATGAGGACCTGCTGTTTAGCACATACAACTCTGCTCAATGTTATCTGGCAGCCTGGATGGCAGGGGAAACTGGGGGAGAATGGATACATGTGTATGTGTGGCTGAGTCTCTTTGCTGTTCACCTGAAACTGTCACAACATTGTTAATCAGCTATACCCCAATACAGAATAAAAAATTAAAATAAAATAAGAATAATGTGACTTCATTGTTTTGTAAAAATTATAGAAACTCATTGAATTAAAAAGTCAAATAATAAGAAAAATAGAAAGAGGAAAGCTAATAAAATATTAAAAAATCTCACCACCTAGAGGTAACCAACTTTCATTAATATCTGATGGACGTCATAGGTGCAAACACATGGACAAAATAGCTTGGGAAAATGGGGTAATAGTATATTTGTTTTTTATTTGAAAAACTATGACATTTCAGTTTGCTTAAATTTAGCTGAAAAAAGTGAAATAAAATGGAAGGGACTTGTTGGATTTCAGAAAAATGTCTCTGTGCCATCGGTGATGGATTCTGATAGCTGTGTTACACTTTGCAATACCTTGTCCAAAGTGGTAGCATTACAAATATTTGTTAAATGGGTATATGAATAAGTTTCTGTATTATTTGTTTTCAAGAATTGATTTTTCTCAAACTGAGGTAACAACTCAGCCTTGCTTTCATGGCTTTGAACTCAAAGTCAATTTTGTGTGTGTTCATGGATTATTAATTCTTTGGCAAACATTTACTGAGACATTATTTCTCGGGCATCACACATATGAAGGACTGGAATACACGTCAGTAGGTCAACCCTGCCCCCTGTGACCTGCTCTAGGCCTAAAATCTCCTACTTAGACATACCTCTGCCCCTTTTCTGCCTCATCTGTGGTTGCCCAGCTCCTTGCTCTGGGACCCCAGCCAGGCTTGCCTTCTGTTTTTCTCCTTAAATATTCCTCCTTGCCTTGAGGCCTTCAAGTGAAGTCATAGTAGTAAACTTTGTTGTAGAAGGTAAAATTATAATTAAACCTGTGGATAAGGCATTTAGAAATCAAATTTAGATAACTAGCCATAGAGACAACATGGATACCCAGATAAAAGGCAAAAATAGAGGTTAAAGATAATTATTTTTTTCATGTAGCAATCTTAAGAAAAAAATTTCCTTTTTGTGTCAAGTGGATTCTTGCTGGTAATTATTTAGAGGATTATAGCATTATTCTGTTAAAAAACTGGCAAAATGGAGCAGTTGGAGTCCAGACAGGTAAGTGGAAAGTGAAAGTCGCTCAGTTGTGTCCACCTCTTTGTAACCCCATGGACTATACACAGTCCGTGGAATTCTCCAGTCCAGAATACTGAAGTGGGTAGCTCTTCCCTTCTCCAGGGGATTTTCCCAACCCAGGAATCGAACTCAGGTCTCTAGGATTGCAGGTGGATTCTTTACCAGCTGAGCCACCAGGGATGCCCAAGAATACTGGAGTGGGTAACAGGAAAACTTCTGTATAAAGGAACATCACCCAGGAAAGTGATAGCCTGTAGTCCATGCTTATAGTTCATTAGTTGTAATTAGTGGACTGTTAACCCATACTTTACTCTTCTTCTGTAGACTGAAAGAGTTAAGTTTCATGGATGTGTTAAATTGCTCCCCAGTATTTTCTGCCACTAACATTCTTTTAGGAAATACAGCTTCTTATCCTGGCTCCAAAAATAACTAGGGTAACTGGAACACGATAAATAGATTTCTAGGTCCCACATTCAGAGTTTTGTTTCAGAAGGTCTAAAATAGAGCTTAAGAATTTTTAAAAGCTCCTGACTAGGGTGGGGTTTTAACACTTACTAGAGGATAGGAGACAAGGTCTCAGGCCCATGAAAAATAAAGTAGTCAGTAAAATGCTGGGAGCCATGAGAAATTCCATTCAGTTGTATGGGGAAGTGGCAAGAAAAGTGGGCCTCTGTTTGGGGTGGTAGAAGGGAAAAGAAGCATCTGTGAGAAAATGGACACTTCCCAGAGCCTTAGGATACTCATGGAAAATGATGTCACCATTGATAGGCTTCCTATTTAAAAAATAAAAATCTCACACAGGAAAGCACCATGAAGGAGAATTATCACGCTGGAGAATTCACACCACAAGAACTAGAGAGGATAGCACAATCAGATATCTAAAAAGGTAAAAGAAGAGCTAGAAACCTCAGAGGCAAAATTAGAACAGTATGATAAATGAATAGAATTAAAAAAGAACCAAGTAGAGGATAGAAAATAACATAAAGCCATGGCAGGGGGAAAAGTTTCTCAAATGATGAGTCTAAATGTAGGTTAGACACAGCTGAAAAGAGACTTACTTAGTTGGATAAAGACCTGAGGAAATTACCCAGGATGTAGCACAGAGACATAAAGAGAAGTATGAAAGAGAAATCATAAGACATGAAGCAAAGATGGAAGGTACATGTTGAATCTCTAGCAGAAAAAATTTTTAAAATGTACACAAGCATACATCAACATAGTGAAATGGCAGAACGTGAGTATCAAAACAGCAGCCATAAAAGCTACTAGAGGTAAAATATAGATTATCTACAAGGAATGGACAGTAAACTAATAGTAAGGTTCTTGTCAGCAATAAGATGCCAGGAGACAACAGAATGACAGCCATCCATCATTCCTAATGATGAAAACAGAGCCCAACCTAGAATTTTATATTCAAATTACTATTCAAGAGAGATGATGAAATAAAGGTACCCATAGGCATACAAAGACTGAGTGAGTTTGCTGCTCATAAACTCTTCTGAAGCAAATGCATGACGTATACAGTGCTGAAGCACAGTGCCAATGGAAAGAGAAGGATATAAGGAGCAGTAGACGGGGAAATTGATAAGGATGTTGGCAAATCTAAACATGAGTTGACTTAGAAAAGACCAATTTTGGGGGATTTTAAAATAAGAGTAATCTAATAGCAGATATTAGCAACAAATAAGAAGAATGGGCTTGGGCGTTTGCAGTTAAAACATCCTACCTTTGTATTAAATGTGAACAGGGTTGTTACTTACTAACTCTAAATCTGTTGAATTAAATGTTTATTTAAAAATTTAGAGTGCCTACTAAAAGAATAAAAATAAAGCATGACTTCTGAACCAGTATATGGGAAGAAGAAGGAATAAAATGCAAAACTGTATTCTTATACAAAAAAACAAAGAAACCCAAAACCCATGGTAAATAAAAAACACAAAATAAGAGAGTGGTGTAGATTAATTATGTTAGTATTCACAACAAATGTAAATAGATTAAAATTCTTTATTCAGAGACTCAGAAGGACATAAAGTAAAAAAAAAAATGTGGTTTAAAAGAAATACATAAAAAATATGACTGTGGCAGTGAAAATGAAATGTGTCTTCTTCTATCAGTGTGGACAAATCTAAAATGTTGAGTAAAAAATCCCAGTTACAGAATAGGTACAGTAATGTATCATTTGTGTATATTTTTGGAGAAGACAGTGGCACCCCACTCCAGTACTCTTGCCTGGAAAGTCCCGTGGGCAGAGGAGCCTGGTAGGCTGTGACTTCACTTTAACTTTCACTTTTCACTTTCCTGCATTAGAGAAGGAAATGGCAACCCGCTCCAGTGTTCTTGCCTGGAGAATCCCAGGGACGGGGGGAGCCTGGTGGGCTGCCGTCTATGGGGTCGCACAGGGTTGGACACGACTGGAGGGACTTAGCAGCAGTGTATATTTTAAAACAGAAAACAACAGTGTGTTGTTTATGAAGAGTGAAAGTGAAAGTGAAGTTGCTCAGTTGTGTCCGACTCTATGGGACCCCATGGACTGAAGCCTACCAGGCTCCTCTGTCCATGGGATTTTCCAGGCAAGAGTACTGGAGTGGGCTGCCATTTCCTTCTCCAGAGGATCTTCCCAACCCAGGGATCGAACCTGGGTCTCCTGCATTGCAGACAGATGCTTTACCATCTGAGCCACCAGGGAAGACACACATTATGTACCAAAACTCTAAAAATGCACATGGGAAGGGAACATATTACCTTTAAGAGAGTAGTTATCTTTGCATAATGAGACTGGGAGGAGAGCAAAACATAGCTGAAATGTATCTGTAGTGACTTTTTATGTAAAAAGATCCAGATAAAATCTGGAAAAATGACATAAACGCATAAATGCTGTATGCTGGATACTTGTTATTTAGATATATTGCATTTCTCTGTGTTTGAAATTTATAGGAATATTTCCAAGCTCTGGAGTGATTCTTTGTGCTGCTAGATTTGGGAATGAATACAGCAGATGAACCTGTTCTAGTTCAAATCTTGTTCAAATCCATATTTTATTTGAAAAGTGCCCTGTTGGCACTTCTGTAGACTCAAATCTCTTTGTGTTCCTGGAGAAGTTAATAAGGATTGGCCCACAAAACTTCTGAAGACTTAAAGGGAGCAGTTTAATCTTGGGCTGTCATGTTGAATTGGTGGCTTCTGTTCGAGCCATCTGTTCTAGTCATAGCTCACCGCATCCCCATCCTGCATGCTTGGCAGGGTCTCGTTCTCATCATTATCCTTCAAAGAACTCTAGATTAGAATTTAAAAAAATTTCAAATCAGATGTGAGAGAAAAATTGTAGAGGGGGTGTGGCAATGAAGGGCTTTAGATGACATGTTTTCACCCCTGGCATTTTTCATGGGGAATAAAAGGGGTGTAAAAGTGTAATTAGATGATAACTTCAAAGTTTCGCCCAATAGAGCTTTGTGGGCAACTCCCCCCGCCTCAAGCTGAATTATCTGCATTTCTTGCCAATGTGTTCTTTTCAGCCACTCTTAATATTCCATCCAGAATTAGAGATGGAGGACATAACTGGGTCAACTCATTTTTGCTTTGCCAGTGCAGGTGTTTTCCAACAACATGTTTTCCATGGTGGTGCCCAGTTTTTAATAATGAGGCTGTGCACTGTGCAATTATTTTGATAGTAGAGAGAAGATGATAAGCGGTGCCTGTTTCGTACTATGAGGGCCCTTTCATCACAGCTGTTATGCACAGCGTCTTTGGGGAAACTGATGGATTCCCACATCTGCACTGAAGACTTGAGAAACTCCCCTGCCAATCAGGAGTGAGACAGATCTGGATGTTTCTGGGGAATAAGCAAAGCTTTGGGTTGCCTTGTTTGTGAAGGCTTAGCTCTAGCCAGATGTAGTGCTGCCATAGGAAGCAGTATAACCATAGAATTTTCAGGGAAGCCTTGATTAGACAGAGTTTATCTGGTAATTGTCATAATAGTCAACTGATAATGGTCATTGTAAGTATAATTCCTTCTGAAACAGAACCAGCCCTCTGCAGTTGTAGGTTATGTGCCTCTTAGCGTCTATACTTATTCTTGCTTAGTCGTTCAGTCGTGTCTGACTCTTTGAGACCCCATGGACTGTAGCCTGCCAGGCTCCTCTGTCCATGGGGATTCTCCAGGCGAGAATATTGGAGTGGGTAGCCTATCCTTTCTCCAGAGGATCTTTCCAACCCAGGAATCAAACCGGGGTCTCCTACATTGCAGGTGGATTCTTTACCAGGTGATCTACCAGGGAAGCCCATACTTGTTCTTACTGTGGCATATATAATTTTGTATTGTAATGACCTGTAATTACAGGTAATGCCTTTCCCACTGTATTGAGCCTCTTGAGAACAGAGATGGTGTCTTCTTTGTTCTTATTTCCCCAGAATGTTAACGTGGTGCTTGGTACATTTTTGAGGGATTTCCTGGTGGCTCAGCAGTAAAGAATCCAGGAGAGCGGCTTCGATCCCTGGGTTAGAAAGATCCCCTAGAGGAGGACATGGCAATCCACTCCAGTATTCTTGCCTGGACAATTCCATGGGCAGAGGAGCCTGGCAGGCTACAGTTCATGGGATCACAAAAGACTCGGACTTGGCTTATCAACTAAACAGCAACAGCCCAAGAGAGAGGCTGAGAATATTTCTCTAGTCGATGTTGCTCCACATGGAAATTAAAAGATGCTTGCTCCTGGGAAGGAAAGCTGTGATAAACCCAGACAATGTATTCAAAAGCAGAGATGTCACTTTGCTGACAAAAGTGCATATACTCAAAGCTATGGTTTTTCCACTAATCATGTATGGATGTGAGAGTTGGACCATAAACAAGGTTGAGTGCTGAAGAATTTGTGCTTTCAAATTGTGCTGCTGGAGAAGACTCTTGAGAGTCCCTTGGACAGCAGGGAGATCAAACCAGTGAATCCTAAATGAAATCAACCCTGAATATTCATTGGAAGAACTTACGCTGAAGCTGAAGCTCCAATACTTTGGCTTCCTGATATGAAGAGCTGACTCAGTGGAAAAGACCCTGATGGTGGGAAAGATTGAGGACAGGAGGTGAAGGGGGAAACAGAGGATGAGATGCTTGTATGGCATCATTGACTCCATGGACATGAATTTGAGCAAACTCCGGGAAATGCTGAAGGACAGGGAAGCCTGGTGTGCTGCAGTCCATGGAGTTGCAAAGGGTTGGATACGGACACGACTTAGTGACTAAACAACAATGATAAACCCCAGAAATCTCAGAGACTGCTGTTCATATATTCAGTTGAGTGGCTTGAAGAAACTCGGTACCATTTTCATTTGCTTGGGTTATGTGGTATAATTTAAAATTTCAAGTTCTGGATTATCTCCTGGGAAGGTATAAGGTGGGGATGGAACAGCCATGTGGGCGTTGCCGTCCTAGAGGCTCTGTTCCTACTTACGTGCTGGGTGTCTAGCATGGTCTTGGGGAGGACTCATTATTTTATACAAAGGTTCTATTGGAAATGTCCTGCTCTGTGAGTGGGTAGGTGGGGAGGAAGAGGGCCCATACTCCTTCTTGTCTATAGTGTTGTTGAGGCATTCAGAACATGGGGGCAGGGACTGTTTTTGGTTTAAATTCTTCAGAGGCAGTTTGGCAAATATCTGTGCTTTTAAATATTTTGCATAAAGGAGGGTACTGCTTTGAGTTGTCAAGCTAGTACATTTAAGAATTCCAGACTCCAAAAGAGTTTAAAGGGAATATTTCCATGTTTTCCTGTAGATTGGAATATTATTAAAAATTAAATGTTTTCAAGAATATCTTATTGCAAATATTAAAAAACCATACCAAGAACCTGATGAAAAGATTTTGGGTTTCTGTGAAGTTTTGTCTTGAAATATATGATTTTTTTCTACTTATATTATGAAAGTGGAAGCCCTAGAGAAATGTGTAAAGGAGAAAGTGGGAGTTCTACATAGTCCCAAACCTCAGAGATAATCTTTTAGATATAGTTTGGTATACAAACTATACAAACTTTTCTTCCTATTTTCTTTCTGGTTGTTCTTTTATTACAGATGAATTGCTCAGTCACATTCCTTTTCCTTGGGTTGTAAGAATTAGTAACTTCTCCTTTTTTGCCTCAACCTAGTTTTAATTGTATTTCTTGCCATTTATACTCAAAAGTGTCTTTACTAACACGTATTTTTATGCAAATAAATGTTATTCATTTGTTTTATTGGATACATTTCATTGATGTACAAACTCATATATCTTTTAAATCTTCTATTTATAATCATTTCTATTTTGAAATTTTGAATTTAGATAATGCTGCTGTACCATTCTTGAACACTTGCACTTGTAGTTGAAAATATCTCTAGAGAAAAAAATCCTAGTAGAAAAGCTGTGAAAAAGTTCAGACATTTTGATTTTAGTAGATTGTATACAATTATTGTGCAAAAAAGTGTACCAGTTTATACTATCACTAATAGTGGCATATAGTGAGTGTGTACTCACAACTAGATGCTATCAATACTTTAAATCTTTATGAATATAATAGAAAAATAGTATTTTGTAATTTTAACTCGTATTTTAAAGTTATTCCTGTGAAGGAGCACCTTTAAGTATACTTACAACATACAGAGGAACAAAGATGAGGATGATAGCAGATTTCTTGTTGGAAATGATATAAACCAGAAGACAGTAAAGCAGCATTTTAAGACTACTGCGAGAAAACCCTTTAGTCTAGAATATACCCAGTGGAACTATTCTTCAGAAATGGAAGTGAAGAGTTTTAGAGATAGATGAAAGAGTTCATCAGCAGGAGACACGCACTACAAGAAATGCTGCAGGAAGTCCAGTGGCAGAAGGACACTGAGACCGGAGGAAAACCTGGATCTACACAAAGTAATGAAGAGTGTGAAAAATAGTAACGACATGGGTAAGTACTCTGAATTGAATAAAAATGCAGATACAACATATCAATGTCTATACGTGGTAAAACCACTTTGAAAAATAGTTTGACAGTTTCTGAAAAGTTAATTGCACACTTGTGACCCAGCTACCTCTCATGTGGGCATTTACCCAAGAGAAATGAAAGCACATGTCTGTACAAATACTTGTACATAGTAGTCATAGCAACATTATTTGTGACACCCCAAGTTTGGAGTCCCAGTGTATGTTAGTAGGTAAATGAATGAACATTTGTGTGTGTGCTCAGTTGTGTCTGACTGTTTATGACTCCATAGGCTGCCAAGCTCCTCTGTCCATGGAATTTTCCATGGAAGAATACTGGCACGGGTTGCCATTTCTTCCTCTAGGGGATCTTCCTGACCCAGGATCGAACCCAAGTCTCTTGCATCTCCTGCAATGGCAGGTATATTCTTTACCACTAGCGCAACCTGGGAAGTTCCCTGTGGTTTATTTTTGTAACGCTCAGTCAGTTCACTTCAGTCGCTCTGTCATATTGGACTCTTTGCGACCCCATGGACTGCAGCGCGCCAGGCCTCCCTGTCCATCACTAACTCCCAGAGTTTACTCAAACTCATCCATCGAGTTGGTGATGCCATCCAACCATCTCATCCTCTGTTATCCCCTTCTCCTCCTGCCTTCAATCTTTCCCAGCATCAGGGTCTTTTCCAAAGAGTCTGTTCTTCACATCAGGTGGCCAAAGTATTGGAGTTTCAGCTTCAGCATCAATCCTTCCAATGAATATTCAGGACTGATTTCCTTTGGGATGGACTAGCTGAATCTCCTTGCTGTCCAAGGAACTCTCAAGAGTCTTCTCCAACACCACAGTTCAAAAGCATCAATTCTTCAGTGCTCAGCTTTCTTTACCCAACTCACATCCATACATGACAACTGGAAAAAGTGTAGCTTTGACTAGACAGACCTTTGTTGGCAAAGTAATGTCTCTGCTTTTTAATATGCTGTCTAGTTTGGTCATAATTTTTCTTCCAAGGAGCAAGTGTCTTTTAATTTGATGGCTGCAGTCACCATATGCAGTGGTTTTGGAGCCCCCCCAAAATAGTCTCTCACTATTTCCCCATCTATTTGCCATGACGTGATGGGACCGGATGCCATGATCTTAGTTTTCTGAATGTTGAGCTTTAAGCCAACTTTTGCACTCTCCTCTTTCACTTTCATCAAGAGGCTCTTTAGTTCTTCTTCACTTTCTGCCATAAGGGTAGTGTCATCTGCATATCTGAGGTTGCTGCATCCCAGCAATCTTGATTCCAGCTTGTGCTTCATCCAGCCCAGCGTTTCTCATGATGTATTCTGTGTATAAGTTAAATAAGCAGGATGACAGCATACATCCTTGATGTACTCCTTTCCCTATTTGGAACCAGTCTGTTGTTGCATGTCTAGTTCTAGCTGTTGCTTCCTGAACTGCATATAGGTTTCTCAGGAGGAAGGTCAGGTGGTCTGGTATTCCCATCTCTTAAAGTATTTTCCACAGTTTGTTGTGATCCATACAGTCAAAGGCTTTGGCATAGTCAATAAAGCAGAAGTAGATGTTTTTCTGGCATTCTCTTGCTTTTTCAATGATCCAGTGGATGTTGGCAATTTGATCTCTGGTTCCTCTGCCTTTTCTAAATCCAGGTTGAACATCTGGAAGTTCATGATTCACATACTGTTGAAGCCTGGCTTGGAGAAGTTTGAGCATTACTTTGCTAGCATGTGAGATGAGTGCAATTGTGCGGTACTTTGAGCATTCTTTGGCATTGCCTTTCTTTGGGATTGGAGTCAAAACTGATCTTTTCCCATCTTGTCGCCACTGCTGAGTTTTCCAAATTTGCTGACATATTGAGGGCAGCACTTTCACAGCATCATCTTTTAGGATTTAAAATAGCTCAGCTGGAATTCCATCACCTCCACTAGCTTTGTTTGTAGTGATGCTTCCTAAGGCCCATTTGACTTCACATTCCAGGGTGTCTGGCTCTAGGTGAGTGATCATACCATCGTGATTAACTGGGTCACGAAGATCTTTTTTGTATAGTTCTTCTGTGTATTCTTGCCACCTCTTCTTAATATCTTCTGCTTCTGTTAGGTCCATACCATTTCTGTTCTTTATTGTGACCATCTTTGCATGAAATGTTCCCTTGGTATCTCTAATTTTCTTAAAGAGATCTCTACTCTTTCCCATCTATTGTTTTCCTCTATTTCTTTGCACTGATCACTGGTGAAGGCTTTCATATCTCTCCTTGCTCTTCTTTTGAACTCTGCATTCAAATGGGTATATCCTTCCTTTTCTCCTTTGCCTTTCGCTTCTCTTCTTTTCACAGCTATTTGTAAGGCCTCCTCAGACAACTATTTTGCCTTTTTGCATTTCTTTTTCTTGAGGATGGTCTTGATCACTGCCTCCTGTATAATGTCACAAACCTCTGTTCATAGTTCTTCAGGCACTCTGTCTGTCAGAAATAACCCCTTGAATCTATTTCTCACTTCCACTGTAAAATCGTAAGGATTTGATTAGGTCATACCTGAGTGGTCTCATGGTTTTCCCTACTTTCTTCAATTTAAGCCTGAATTTGGCAATAAGGAGTTCATGGTCTGAGCCACAGTCAGCTCCCAGTCTTGTTTTTGCTGACTGTATAGAGCTTCTCCATCTTTGGCTGCAAAGAATATAATCAATCTGATTTCCGTATTGACCATCTGGTGATGTCCATGTGTAAAGTCTTCTCTTGTGTTGTTGGAAGAGGGTGTTTCTTATGAACAGTTCATTCTCTTGGCCAAACTCTGTTAGCCTTTGCCCTGCTTCATTCTGTACTCCAAGGCCAAATGTGCCTGTTACTCCAGGTGTTTCTTGACTTCCTACTTTTGCATTCCAGTCCCCTATAATGAAAAGGACATCCTTTTTTGGGTGTTAGTTCTAGAAGGTCTTGTAGGTCTTCATAGAACTGTTCAACTTCAACTTCTTTAGCGTTACTGGTCAGGGCAAGACTTGTATTACTGTGATATTGAATGGTTTGCCTTGGAAATGAACAGAGATCATTCTGTCATTTTTGGGATTGCATCCAAGTACTGCATTTCAGACTCTTTTGTTGACTATGATGGTTACTCCATTTCTTCTAAGGAATTCCTGCCCACAGTAGTAGATATAATGGTCATCTGAGTTAAATTCACCCATTCCGGTCCATTTTAGTTCGCTGATTCCTAAAATGTTGATATTCACTCTTGCCATCTCCTGTTTGACCACTTCCAATTTGCCTTGATTCATGGACCTGACATTCCAGGTTCCTATGCAATATTGCTGTTTATAGCATTGGACTTTATGTCCATCACGAGTCACATACACGACTGGGTGTTGTTTTTGCTTTGGCTCCCTCTCTTCATTCTTTCTGGAGTTATTTCTCCACTGATCTCCAGTAGAGTATTGGGCACCTACCAACCTGTGGAGTTCATTTTTCAGTATCCTATCTTTTTCCCTTTTCATTTTGGTCATGGGGTTCTCAAGGCAAGAATACTGAAGTGGTTTGCCATTCCCTTCTCCAGTGGACCACGTTTTGTCAGACCTCTCCACCATGACCCGCCCGTCTTGGGTGGCCCCACACATGGCATGGCTCATAGTTTCATTGAGTTAGACAAGGCTGTGGTCCATGTGATCAGATTGGTTAGTTTTCTGTGATTGTGGTTTTCAGCCTGTCTGCCCTCTGATGTTGAAGGGTAAGAGGCTTATGGAAGCTTCCTGATGGGAGAGACTGACTGAGGGAGAAACTGGGTCTTGTTCTGATGGGCAGGGCCATGCTCAGTAAATCTTTAATCCAACTTTCTGTTGATGGGTGGGGCTGTGTTCCCTGCCTGTTATTTACCTGCCAGACTATGGTGGAGGTAATAAAGATAATGGCGACCTGCTTCAAAAGGTCCCATGCACGCACTGCTGCACACAGAGCCCCCAACCCTGCAGCAGGCCACTGCTGACCCACACGTCTACCAGAGACTCCTGGACACGTGCAAGTCTCAGTCAGTTTCCTATGGGGTCACTGCTCCCTTCTCCTGAGTCCTGGTGCACACAAGGTTCTGTTTGTGCCCTCCAAGAGTCTGTTTCCCCAGTCTTGTGTAAGTTCTGGCAGTTCTATGGTGGGGTTAATGGCGACCTCGTCCAAGAGGGCTTATGCCATACCCAAGTCTGCTGCACCCTGCCATACCCAGTTCTGTGTACCCGAGCCCCTGCCCCTGTGGCAGTCCACTGCTGACTCGTACCTCCACAGGAGACACTCAAACACAGTTCTGTCTCAGTCTCTGTGGGGTCTCTGGGTCCTTGTGCCAACAAGGTATGTTTGAGCCCTATGAGCATCTCTGGCGGGTATGGGGTTTGATTCTGAATGTGACTTCACCCCTCCTACCATCTTGCTGGGACTTCCCCTTTGCCCTTGGATGTGGGGTATCTCCTCAAAGTTGCTCCAGCACCACGCAGCCGTCAGAGTAATTTTGTAACACAGTAGGAGTCAATAGTAAAACTGATGAATTGTTGATGCATGCAATGGTATGGATGGATCTCAAAATAATTAGACTGAGTGATAGAAACCAGGCCAAAAAAGAAAAAAAAAAATAGTACAATACAGTATGATTTAATTTATGTAAAACTTGAGATGATGCAAACTAATGACATGAGTGACTGGAATGACAGCAGTGACAGGTTGTGGGGGATGGGGATGGGTGGAGGCTGGGAGTTAGGGCAGAGTATGAGAGAGGATTATAAAAGAGTACAGGAAACTTTCGCAGTGTATGATGGACACATTCACTATGTTGATCATGGTGTTGGTTTCACAGGAATATATATGAGTCAAAACTTACATGTGGAATCTGAAAAGCCAAACTTTAAAAACAAACAGAGTCGAATGGTGGTTATCAAGGACTTTGGGGGTGGAGGAGTAGTAGAGATGTTGTTTAAGGGTATAAACTTGCAAGTAGGAGATCAATTTTGGAGATTTAATGCATAGTATAGTGATTATAGACACAATACTGCATTATAGAAATCAAATTTACTAAGAGACTAAGTCTTAATTATTCTTTTCACAAAAATAATGGTTATGTGATGTGATAAAGACATTAGCTAATACTACAATGGCAATCATTTTGCAACATATAAATGTATCAAATCAACATGTTGACTCCTTAAATTGACAGAATGGTGTGTGTCAATTATATTTCAATAAGAATTTGTCTGCATTATAGTAACTACTCAATAATTAGTTCTTTTTATTATTATTAGCAGACATTTGGAAACCAGAGGGATAATTGTTATGAAATATGCTTTTGACTCAGTGGGAGATTGGTGTAGTGAACTGAAATGCAAGGACCCAGGAGGCTGGTTTCTTTAAGTGAAACCACTTAATAATCACACCACATTTTGAAATTAAGCCTTCTTGCTTCTGCTCAGAAACAAGACTGCAAATGTGCCCTGAAGCTTTGTTTGCAGAAAATGACAAGTTACCCTTCTTCCAGTAGCCATTCCCTTTGGAATCTCTGCAGTGCTGGATTGGTTCCTAAGAGTTCAGTAAACAAATTGTAAACAGGATTCTCTTTTAGTGGTGAATTCTTGTCAGCTGAAAATAAGACCAATTTCTAGAGCCTGGTTTAGAGATTGTGCTTTGTCAGCCACTCTAATCTTGATTTGTTCCAGAAGAAGCATCCTGTGACAATGGGTTTGGGGTGGGGGGTTGGCTGAAGCAGCATTTAACACAGACATCAGAGAGGGAGAAGTCAATTAATTTAAGCCTGACTCCAAGGGGTCACATGAAGGCTGTCTGTACTTTTCCTTTTTAGAAATTGCAGTACTTGAGATGATGTCTTGAATAAGATACCATTTGTGCTGAATTTGTAGGAATGATAGTAATATATCACTTAAGATTATTTAACTTGGGTACATTGTGATCAAATTTTGATCCTGGTACTAGAGAAAAATGATTCCTATAGAGAAGAAGGTGAAATATTTAAAAGGAATGGTGGACTTTTTAAAGTTTGTAAGGACTCCATCATATTGTTACTCTTGTGGTTTTTTCCCACTGATGATTGAGCCAACAGCTCACTCTACATCAAGAGAATGGTGACTTGACCATGTCAGTTACACAGAGACCCCAAGCTTTTGGGGATGGCTGAGAACTCTGAGAGTAAGAATCAAGCTGGACTGTTTATAATCATATCTGTGGCAAGAAGCCCAGAGCCTGCCTCTTCCTAGGTATTAAATAAGTTGCTGTTGAGTGGCTGATTGATCTCTGAAGTCTGCTATGGTCTTAACCACTAAAAAAAAACCCCGCAAAACTATGCATTGTCGGCATATCCATCTGTTACATCCTTTCCTCTGTTAACTGTGCTCAAGTATTCATTCATTCAATTCTCACAACAACCCTATGAGGTGGATACTATGACTATTCACATTTTACAGATAAGAAAATTGTGACACAGAGAGGGTAGGCCATTTGCCTGAGGTCACACAGATTACTAATTATAGAGCATGCATAACCTTATGGTATTTCCTATGGCTCAGCCTCATGCATTCATTTTCACAGAGACTTTCTTCCTCCAAAGTCAGATCTTTGGATGTGGGAAGAATCGCTGTAGGATAGATTTTCTGTTTTGTATACTTTTCCTAATCTCATGATTCTGATCAGAGATGAAGGCAGAAAAGGTGGAAGGCCCACAGAAATTCAACTCTGTGTTGTGTGTGCATGAATGCATGTCCTGCTCGGGAGGGCATGATGGAGAGAAGCATGGAGGGCAACCTCAGGATCCCAATGAGAACTTAGCAATGACTTTTTCTGGAAACTTAGAATAAGACTTTTCCCAAATTTAAAAAATAGTGTTTGTATGTCTTGGGTGATGGCATTCCCCTTGAAGAAGATTAATAAAATACCATAGTGGAAAATTCTCTTGAAGCTGAGAAAAAGCATTTAACATTTAATAACAAAATTTGAGCCTTGAGCATTAAAATATGTCAGCAACTTTACATAATCAGTCTGATTTTGCTTTTTTATAGCACAAAACATGGGGATGTATGGATGTTAAGGAAAAAATAATTAGGTAAAAATGAGAGTGGTGATCCTAACCCATATTCCAGCTTACTAAAACTTCCATTAACAGAGATAAACTTCCCTTAACAGAGATGATTTGGTTCTGCTTGTGGCATAATTTCAATAATAAATAATTCAAAGAAGTATGCAGTGAATGTTAGCTAAAGACAGAAAAGCATCTTTGAATTCCTGTTCCTTTTATGGGTTTCAGAAACAGCTATCTATCTATGTAAAGCTTCTCTCTGAGGGAGAAAAAGGCACTGTTCTTAAGCTAATGGGAGATAATGGGGTGACCAGTGAAACTCTTTTCTTGCAACTAAGACAGGACTTAGCTACCTAAAACTCTTCACATCACTGCTCTGGTCTTTGGTATTATCAAATGTGTGCGTGCTAAGTAGCTTCAGTCATGTCTGATTCTTTGTGACCCCAAAGACTGTAGCCTGCCAGTATCTTCTGTCCATGGGATTCTTCAGGCAAGAATACTGGAGTGGGTTGCCATTTCCTCCTCCAGGGGATCTTCCCAACCCAGGGATCAAACCTGCAACTCTTTAGGTCTCCTGCTTTGGCAGGCCGATTCTTTACCACCAGCACCACCTGGAGGGATGCTCAAACGGCAGGCTTTTTCAGGGGAAGTCAGCAGTCCCCTTGCCCTGGCATGCAGATCTGGGAGGAAAATCAAAGTGAAAATTGACAAGGCATCATTTCACCTAGCAGACAATGCAAGAGTGGACTCCAGCTTGGTCTGCTGTTTTTCCAGTTTTCCATGCCCAGAATGAAAATCCTTTTGCCCTCTGGATTCTGAGCCTGTTAGGCAGCCATGCTTGCTGCTGGAGGCAAGCTGATAGGGATTGTGTGTCATCAATCAAGGAGCCCAACCACCTTTTCTCCGTTAATCAGGGGACACAGAGCTGCTCGCATTTCAGCTGCCCCCACTCCGGTTGCTGCAAGCCCTCTTGTAAGCAGTGTCTTTGCCCTTTGTTGAAAATACACACAGAAACAGACAGAGGGAGTGTGCATAAGTAAATCAAATGGATGACTGTTTCTCTTTATATGTCCGTGCTTCCACCTTTGTTACCAAGCCCCAGTTCGCTCAATTTCAGGATGTTTTAGAAGCCTTTTAATCTGATGGATTGACACTGAGTGAGAGGAAATGGCAGGCGTGATGAACGCTTGAGGAATTGAGGCAGAAAAGAAAGATTTGCCTCCTCTGTTCTCTGGGCAGTTTTATGCAAATGGGCTGGATGCTCCCACATCCACAGTGAATGTTTGAAAACGTGTGAGTGTTTCTGACTGTCACATGGCTGTGGGGCACTCCCCAAACCCACCAGGCAGGAGCCATGGATGCAGTGTGTCTTGTAATGTGGGGATCATCTTATAAAACAAAGGCATACTGCATTGGTTTCCCATGGCTGCTGTGGTGAATTGCCACAAACTTACAAGCTTGAAACAACCCGACAAATTCTTACCTTGTTATTCTAAGTCTTGTGTGGGTCTCACTGGGGTAAGGTCAAGGTGTCACTGGGGCTGATTCCTGTCTGGAGGTTCTTGGGGAGAATCTCTTCCCTTTCCAAGCTTCTAGGGGCTGCTGGCATTCCTTGGTTCATGGCCCCTTCCACCATCTTCAAAGACAGTAGCGTAATATCTTCAGACCTCTCTCTGAATACTGTCTTCTATTGTCACATTTGAAAAGACTCTGCTGCTGGGAGAGATTGGGGGCAGGAGGAGAAGGGGATGACAGAAGATGAGATGGTTGGATGGCGTCACCGGCTCAACAGACATGAGTTTGGGTAGGCTCCGGGAGTTGGTGATGGACAGGGAGGCCGGGCGTGCTGCAGTCCATGGGGTCTCAAAGAGTCTGACATGACTGAGCGACTGAATTGAACTGAACTGACTGTCACATACCCTTCTGACTCTCCTGCCTCCCTCCTTTTCCTGATAAGGACCCTGTGGTTAGATTAGTCCACCGGGATAATCCAGCATAATCTCCCTATCTTAAAATTCTCAATTTAATCATATCTGCTAAGTCCCTCTGACTATATAGATAACATATTCACAGGTTCCTGGAATCAGAACATAGATATCTTTGGTGGGTGCAGGGGCATTTTTCTGCCTACCACTGCCCTCCACACACTCTCCAGGCCAACACACACTCTCCAGGACTAGAGTTGGGCAGTATCAATCATGAGTATCCCTTTACCCCCTCTTTCTCTCTGAAGAATCAGTCAGAAGTCCTGGGTATTTTTGAAGTCTCAACAATATACCTTTGATTAGAGGCTCCATGGTACAGCCAACTGAATTTCTCATTCATTCTGGGAACAACCCCTACACCTTCCCTTCATCCACTAGCTCAGCCCTGGCCAATTTCCTTACTGTCTTCATTTCCATCCCTGCTCAGCCACTTCTTCCACATCTACTCAAATTTCATTTGCTGCCTAAATTGTTGGTGCATCTTGTCTTCTTCTTTAAGCTTTTTTAAAAAATCCAAGTTTTTTCCAATAAGCACTTTAATAATTAGACCCGCATGTACCAAATCCCTAAAATAGCAGCCAGGTGCATCTTACTTGTCTTCTTTGACTTAACTTTTCCTTTCCAGTATGAATTGTGACCTTTCCTGTTGCCCCCACTGGATCCTCTATTCCACCTTTGCTGTAGCACCCATTCATTCATTCATCTGCAGCTAATTTTTAATTGAGTGCCTGCTATGGGATAGAGCCTGTGTTATCACACTGATAATTTATTAATATATTCTTTACATTTCTGTCTCCCCTTGTAGGTTGAGAGTTCCATGGGAGTGTAAATGTATGCAGACTGCAGCTCTAAAAGCTACAGTGCTGCATAGATACTAAGTTTACTCCTAGGCAGGAGAAAATACATTTTCTAGGAGGAAAACAAAATTTACCATTGCTCACAGAGTTGGCATACTGGTTTTCTGTATAATAACATGACTATGTAATTGCTTCATGGTTGGTTATGAAGCACAGGACTGAAGATACCCATCCAAATTTTGTTTTCTCTGCCTAGGTGTTTTCATATCAGAATGAGGTCAAAATGGGCCAGAATGATGTTGAACCCCTGGTTGAAGGGCCAACTGATGAGACCTTGATTAGTTCTGGGTGTGAAAGTCAAGCCTATGTACTGAGTCAAGGATCTGTCCAATTCTGGTTCTACTCCTGCCTTCCATAGCAAGAGCCCTTCTGCTGGATGGCCAATATGTGGATAAGTGGGCCTAGGGGAGTAGAGCTCTCTTGGCCACCCTGCATCATCTGGGACTTAGGTTTGTTGAGATCTGTCACTAGGACCCACCTCAGTGGGACTGGCCAAGGTCTCAAGACTCCCAGTGATGACAACTGTTGTCTCCCTTGCTTTGCTCTTTCCTAACCCTATGCTTCATCCCCCTGAGATCTACTGATTGGGTAACTGATCTCTGTGGCCTCTTGTCGGCCAGTGTACCACTTGTCTTCTAGTCCCTTCCTCTGCCCCTCTCTTTCCTCATCTCACCTCTCTTCCTTTCCTTCAAACATTGACAGAGAAGCTATGCATGTGTCGGGCAGGCTATGAATAGGCATTGAGTAGCCCAGTAATTGAGAAAACTCAGCAGTGGCCACAGGACTGGAAAAGGTCAGTTTTCATTCCAATCCCAAAGAAAGGCAATGCCAAAGAATGCTCAAACTACCGCACAATTGC
>NW_011495018.1:11121352-11132102 GCF_000754665.1 Bison bison bison | reverse complement strand
TGACCAACCTAGATAGCATATTCAAAAGCAGAGACATTACTTTGCCAACAAAGGTTCATCTAGTCAAGGCTATGGTTTTTCCTGTGGTCATGTATGGATGTGAGAGTTGGACTGGGAAGAAGGCTGAGTGCTGAAGAATTGATGCTTTTGAACTGTGGTGTTGGAGAAGACTCTTGAGAGTCCCTTGGACCCCAAGGAAATCCAACCAGTCCATTCTAAAGGAGATCAGCCCTGGGATTTCTTTGGAAGGAGTGATGCTAAAGCTGAAACTCCAGTACTTTGGCCGCCTCATGCGAAGAGTTGACTCATTGGAAAAGACTCTGGTGCTGGGAGGGATTGGGGGCAAGAGGAGAAGGGGACGACAGAGGATGAGATGGCTGGATAGCATCACTGACTCGATGGGTGTGAGTCTGAGTGAACTCCAGGAGTTGGTGATGGACAGGGAGGCTTGGCATGCTGTGATTCATGGGGTCGTAAAGAGTCGGACATGACTGAACGACTGAACTGAACTGAAACTTAAAGTCAAAAGTTTGCTTAAAAACTCAACATTCAGAAATCTAAGATCCTGGCATCTGGTCCCATCACTTCATGGCAAATAGATGGGGAAACAATGGAAACGGTGAGATACTTTTTTTGGGGGGCTCCAAAATCACTGCAGATGGTGATTGCAGCCATGAAATTAAAAGCCGCTTACTCCTTCGAAGAAAAGCTATGATCAACCTAGAGAGCATATTAAAAAGCAGAGACAGTACTTTACCAACAAAGGTCCATCTAGTCAAAGCTATGGTTTTCCCAGTAGTCATGTATGGATGTGAGAGTTTGACTATAAAGAAAGCTGAGCACTGAAGAATTGATGCTTTTTAACTGTGGAGTTGGACAAGACTCTAGAGAATCCCTTGGACAGCAAGGAGATCCAACCAGTCAATCCTCAAGGAAATCAGTTCTGAATAGTCATTGGAAAGACTGATGCTGAAGCTGAAACTCCAATACTTTGGCCACCTGTGCAAAGAACTGACTCATTGGAAAAGACCCTGATGTTGGGAAAGATTGAAGGCGGGAGGAGAAGGGGACAACAGAGGATGAGATGGTTGTATGGCATCACCGACTCAATGGACATGAGTGTGAGTAAATTCTGGGCATTGGTGATGGACAGGGAGGCCTGGTGTGCTGTAGTCCATGGGGCTGCAGAGTCAGACATGACTCAGTGACTGAACTAAGCCCAGTAATTAGCTGATCGATTGGTCTGTTTACCACATTTATTTCCCTGACAGTAAAGAATCTGCCTGCAATGAAGGAGACATGGTTCAATCCCTGGGTTGGGAAGATCCCCTGGAGAAGGGAATGCAACCCACTCTAGTATTGTTGCCTGGAGAATTCCATGGACAGAGGATCCTGGTGGGCTACAATCCATGGGGTCGCAGAGTTGGACCTGACTGAAGTGACTAACACAACAAATTTACCACATGGGTATTGAGAAGTTGTCACAGGTCAGACACTGGGACTAGCATGTCTAGAGGACGGGACATGAGAGAAGATGGCAAACTTGAGGACTAAGACAGGTTCAGCATGGTCGAGCATAGAGTGGGAAGAAGGGGAGAGGGTGCTGGTGAGAAATGACAGCATTGGGTGTAGGCGGCAGCCAGGGCAGGCAAGGTCATGAGAGTCATTTTGGACTGTCCTGCAAGCCCACTGCAGCATAGAAGCTGAGGAGCTGCATGGTCAGATCTACATTTTATAAAGCTTGCTTTGCCCCAAGTGTGAACCCCAGACTGGGGAGGAGCAGAAGCAGAGGCCAGGAGACTATTGAGGAAGCTCCTGTGAGTCGATGAGCTGAGAAGGTGGATTCCACTCAGGTGGGGACAGTGGAAGAGAAAGAAACACAGAGATGAATGATGTGAACAAATATTCAGGAGTGGATGCACTGCCCTTGGGGAGCAGAGCCCATGGGACTGGAGAAGTGTCCCCACCTCAGAGGAACTCGCAGCTAATATAAGTGATTCCCAGCCTCTGGGGTGGGGTAAGGAGTGGGTGCCAGGAGGGCCAGTGAAGCTCTGGGGAGGGACACTGGATAAAAAATACTCCAAACTTCCAGTTGAAGTACAGTCTATAGAAAGTGAAGTCCTACAGGATCTTGGTTCTGCAAGACTATGGGAAAACATGCAGGAGTTGTAGGTTATGAAACGTTCAAGATGCTGCATAGGAGGAAGCAGAACATTAGAACACTACACATAGATGGGATCCGTGAATATTTGGGACCAGGGGAAATGCTGTTTTGAAAACCTCAGAAATTTCTTTAATCTGTGATGGAAACAAAGCTGTCTTTGGGGAAGATGCCCCTTTGTTTTGGGAGACTCGTTTGGTGAGTCCCTTCCACAAGCTGGAATTCAAGCACTGGCCCTGGACTGCCAGAGATGCCTTACTCACCTATTGGACAAAAGAGTCTTGCAACCTTGAAGGAAAAGATATTCAAAGCATTTCCTTGTGTTGCCAGAGATGGAGGCCTGATGAGGGCTCAGGGCTCCCCTCTTTGGGGGAAATGAATGCTTGATGCATCTGGCTGTGCAAGAGATGAAGCCACAAGCCAAGTCTGGGTCGGGCCACGAGGCACCCTTTGTACAAGGACAATGGCCCCATGGAGGATGGGGGTGGCTGCAGAGATTTTATCACTCGATAAAGGGAGGTGACCATGGACGCTTTGTGTGGGAACTATGAGTAAACCCCAGCAACCTGGCAGCTGTCTTGGGGCTTAGGGAAAGGAGCCCATAAGGAGGCCCCATGAAATATTTGGGCTGTAACACAACTTCTTAAACACTAGCAATAGCTCTGTGTCTGCAGGTTTTAAGGCTGTGCTCACAGGTGGAGACTGGGCAGATTAAAAAGAGAGTTGGGATAGGATGGCGAAGCAGGTGGGCTTCCCCAATGGCTCAGCGGGTAAAGAATCCGCCTGCAATGCCAGAGACACAGGAAACTCAGTTCAATCCCTTTTTGGGAAGATGCTCTGGAGAAGGAGATGGCAGCCCACTCCAGTATTCTTGCCTGAAAAATCTCTTGGTCAGAGGAGCCTGGTGGGCTATAGTCCAAAGGGTCACGAAGAGTCAGACATGACTGAGCGATTAAGCAAGCAGGGCAAAGCAGGTAAGAGGCAGCCAGGTGTGACCATGAAAAACTGGGGCAGAGTGGAGCTATGGGACCTGCACACAGTTCCTGGGTGCTCTCGGGAACACTGATGGACAGGCTTTTGGTAGTGATGCAGGAGGGCCCTGTGGTTATTATTACTTGGTTATTCAAGGAAAAGGGCTGTGATACTTAGCTCACAGACTTTGTCACAGAAGACTTCCAGGTGACAAGAGGAAGGAATCACCGGCTCTGCTTGAGGCAGGCATGGCAGAAGTGCCAGTCTGGTTCCTGGAAGGGGGAGATTTCTGGCTGGGCCCAGCTGTTTGTCTTTCACAGGTATACAGACCCTCAGGACTGACCAGTCTTCCAGCTGTTGAAGACTTGCAGCAGCAGGAGTCAGAAGCCGTAAGGATAAAGATGGCAGAGTGTGGAGAAGTCACCCGTGTGGGTGTGTCTGCGCTGTGCATTCTCTATGTGTTTCTATCACGGTCCTAAAGTCCTGAAGAGGCTGGTGCTGTCCACACAGGCGGCGTGTGGAGGCTCAGCAGAGGCGAGAAGTTATCTGACTGTTGAGCCAGGAGCGTCTCACTAGGACTCTGAAGGTAAGTTTAAGTCAGGGGAGTTGACTTTGATCAAGTGCTCAGGATTTGGAAGAGTGACCCAAGATCAGGAGGCCCCAGCCCCAAATCTGGGGTCAGTTCATCCATATCCGAGAACTGAGCTCCACGGTCATCTGCTGGGACCCTTAAGGTTCCTACCTTCTACCTGCTGGGTGTCTGCCCAGGCTAAACTCTGGTCAAATAGAAGTGTTCCGTGAGGGGCATCAGCCCATGCTGCCCACAGGAAGATGTCCTCTAGGTAACCCACTCTTCAGGAACTCCACTACACTCTTCTAGCTTGAGTTCCACCTCCCAGGCTCTGGAGCCCAGGTAAGGTGTCACTCTTGCATAGAGGGTGATCCACCAAGGCTTTCCAGCTCCTGCATGAAAACCTCCAACCCTTGTCTTACTTAAGGATGCCATTAGTTGGTCCTGTTGGCACCTTTGTGAAAAAGACAGACTCTGAAAAGTTGGCAGATCATGCCATAAAGGAGCTGATTTACACTTAGAATGCTTACTGCAAAATTAATGGACCTAGTTAAAAGAGATGCCTGTAAAATGTAGATGACCTCAGTCCCAAGGGTGGAGTTGGAAAGTGATCACCACTGTGGCCGTATGTAATTTATTGAGGCTCTAAGTTCACAAGACACTTTGCAGAATGTATAAAAAGATGAGGTTCTGGGCCCCAAGGACCGCAAGCCTCACTAAGACTGATGTCGTTGAGGAGCGAAGTTCAACTACATGACAATCTGCAATTGCTATCAGAAATACTTTAGGCAGAAAGGCTAAAGATGGCTGTTTGCTTTTATGAAGTGTTTAAAGGAAATTGAGAATGATGATCTTGGAAGAAAGGCATAGTGTTAACTTAGAGTGAAAAGGAAACAAATGTATGTCTTAGAATGCCTCGGAGACAAGGAGCAATATTAAATGTCAAATTAAAAGACAAGTAATCAATGATAATAAATGCTCGCCTCTACTGAAATGCAACAGAAGTCTGCTATGGGCTTGGTGACATGTGAAGTGAAGTGAAGTGAAGTGAAGTGAAGTGAAAGTCGCTCAGTCACGTCCGACTCTTTGCAACCCCATGGACTATACAGTCCATGGAATTCTCCAGGCCAGAATACTGGAGTGGGTAGCCTTTCTCTTCTCCAGGGGATCTTCCCAACCCAGGAATTGAACCGGGGTCTCCTGCATTTCAGGCGGATTCTTTACCAACTGAGCTATCAGGGAAGCCCACATTTGCGAAGGTTGTGGTTAGACATTTAGATGAACTTCCTGACATAAGGTAAGACTTTTACACATGGAAACGAGCAGTGCTTAACAAACACCCCGAGCCCTACATAGACATACATACACATACACACATAGATCCGAGTTGTTGGACTCACAGTGCGACAAATCATAAACCCCCCCTACCCCTCTTCACTTCTAGAAGTTTTGCAAAATTAACTGACACTTGATCATGCACCATCTGATAGATGCGACACATCTTTAAACTGTATTGCAAAGCCTCAGAATATATTAGTTGTGCTCCCCATTACCTGCTTAAATCCAGGTTTCCACTTTGAAAGTTGCAGTTTTCCAGCAAATCAATATTCCAGAGCACAGGGCAGGGCTGATAGCCCATGACTTCACTCCAGTGGAGATCTTCAGTGTCTCCAAAAAAAAGGGAAAAAAAAGAAAAGCTCATTTCCTAGTGCTCATTCGCTTAGGGAAAATGCACATTAAAATTCTGGGCACAGGGTTCTTTGCATTGCCCACATCCTGCCATGTAGAACTTTGAATTGGAATTACTGATGTTTCAAAAGCTCTTTGAGGAAATAGTTAAAAAGGAAAAGGTGCTGGCAAGCAGTCCCCAGGCATCTCCTCCTCTTTGTGTGTGTGTGTGTGTGTGTGTGTGTGTGCGCGCGCGCGCGCGCACCTTGGCTCTGACGCTTCAAGGGGCAGTCCTGGGTGTCCTCCAGTGGGTATGGAAGGCAGTTCAGACTGTGTGAGACTCCCATGGTGGGCATGAGAAAGAGACTTCCCTCTTCCTCCTTCCCTTTGTCTCTTCTTTTTCTCTCCCCACATCTTTCCCCTGTTTCCCTCTTTTTTGGATATAACAGTTTGAGAGGCAGGTTGGAAGGCTTCCGGCAGCTGATTGTCATCTCAGGACTCCCCTGAGTCAGTCTTTACCTTCCCGTCCACTGTTCCCTTTCCCGTGACTTCCAGGGGTTCAGTTCAGTTCAGTTCAGTTCAGTCATTCAGTCCTGTCCGACTCTTTGTGACCCCATGAGCTGCAGCATGCCAGGCCTCCCTGTCCATCATCAACTCCCGGAGCCTACCCAAACTCATGTCCATTGAGTCGGTGATGCCATCCAACTATCTCATCCTCTGTTTTCCCCTTCTTCTCCTGCCCTCAATCTTTCCCAGCATCAGGGTCTTTTCAAATGAGTCAGCTCTTTGCATCAGGTGGCCAAAGTATTGGAGTTTCAACTTCAACATCAGTCCTTCCAATGAACACCCAGGACTGATATCCTTTAGGATGGACTGGTTGGATTGACTTCCAGGGGTATTGGAGCACAATTCCAGGCAAGTTTATGGGTCAGCTTGACTGAGCTAAGGGATACCCAGATAGCTGTACAACACTTCTGGGACGTGTCTGGGAGGGTGTTTCTGGAAGAAATTAGCATTTGAATCCATAGACCCAGTAAAGCAGGTGGTCCGCTCCAATGTGCATCATCGAGGGCCCCATAGGACATGGAGAGGAGGGAGGGTGAATTCACTCTGCATCCTCTCCTGGCCTTGGACATCCGGGCTCCTGCGTCTCAGGTCTTCAGGCTTGAACTGAATGGTACCTCCAGCCTTCCTGGTTCTCCAGTCTGCAGATGGCAGGTCATGAGACTTATTGGTGTCTGTGACCCTGTGAACCAATTCCTATATTAAAATTTCAAGTATATATAGATTGGTTCTGTTTTTCTAGAGAACTCTGACTAATATACCCTGCTGATACCTGATTGTTAACTGGCCTTTGGACCCAAGACCCAGTGCAGAGCTCCCTGGTAAGATGTGTTTGGCCACACAGAGGAAAGCCAGCCTGACATTGCCACCCACTCCAGGGGGACTGGTACCCAGAGAGAATGAAATGGCAAGAGAGCCCTGTTTGGTCCCCATGTTTGACCCAGAACTGACATGGCCTGGCTGCAGTGTAGGCAGAGCACACGCACCCTCCAGCTCAGATGAGTGAAAGGCGAGGCTCTTAACCAGGGAAGTGTGGCATTGACCATGGAGGCCAAGCACACGGCCTAACAGAATCTCCTTTTCACCAGGGGCTGATGGGGATGGAATGCGGTGGAGATTTCTTCTATTAAAGTCCATTAAAAATCACCCATCTATATTATTTACATCTCCCAATACAGTATCTGCCCCATTTAAAGAGTCTGTATTCATTCCATCATGTAGGAAGGTGACTAAGTGTGGATTTACACAAATCTAAAAAAATTTGAATATTATATATATTAGATACTGAAGGATATATAATTAGCTATTAAAGTCAAAATGTTTCTAACAAAATAAGGAGTTTGTTAAATATTAAATACCAGACTTCATTTTTTTCTTTTGACATTAAAAACAATTTCACTAGCCCTATAACGTTTTGCGACATTCTCTGAAAATAAGATGGCTTTGTCAATAAAAGTGAAAGTGAAAGTCGCTCAGTCATGTCCAACTCTTTGTGACCCCATGGACTGAATTCTCCAGGCCAGAATACTGGGGTGGGTAGCCTTTCCCTTCTCCAGGGCATCTTCCCAATCCAGGGATCGAACCCAGGTCTCCCGCATTGTGGTGGATTCTTTACCAGCTGAGCCACAAGGGAAGCCCATGGCTTTGTCAAGACTGTTCTAAACAGTCAGTCAAATGTATGCAGCTTCATTTTCTAAAAGAGGCAAAGTAAATCTGTTTTATACAACTCATAATATGGGTGCTCACCTTATTTCTTTGAATTTCCACCATTTTCGCATTTGTGAAACTTCAGCGGTAGATTAATGGTTAGAAACCACCCATCTTTTTACTTTCTGGCTTCCTGCCCACTTCTCCCACTGCACAGGCACTGGCTATGCCCACCCAACCCTGAGACACCGTCTGGAGCAGGTCCTGCAAGGCCCACAGGGTAGAGGCTGACCCTCAGCCCTTGCTGACTATATGAGTGTCCTATCACTACAACAAACGACCACACAGCAAATGGCTTAAAGCAACACACGTTTAGTATCTCACAGTTCTGTAGGTCAGAAAGCCCCTGTGGGTCTTACTGGGCCAAGATCAAGGGGTCAGCAGGGTTGCCTTCGTTTCAAAGGCTCTGGGGAGAATCCATTTCCTTCCCTTTCCGGCTTCTAGCGTCTTCTCCACACTCCCCTTCTACCAACTTCAGCACCAGCAGCAGTTGGTCATGACCTGTCCACCTTGCATTTTTCTCTCTTTCTCCTTCCACTTTTAAAGACTCATGTGATTAGATGGATCCTACTCAGATAATCCAGGTTAACCTCTAAGTCAGCAAACCTCACTACATCAGCAGCTTTAATCCCCTTTGCCATGAAAGCTAATGTAGTCACAGGTTCTGAGGCTAGGATATGGGCATCTCTGGATGGGTGGGGGGGTTCTTTGGCCTCCCACAACAACCCAGGCCTGCCTAGGTTTGTTAATAGCTTTGAGGTTCCCTTGTTCTTCATCTTGATTAGTCTGCCTGTGCAGGTCTCCTAGCTTCCTCACTTCTCAGATGTAGCTCAGTTTCTCTACCAGGCAGAATTCTCTCAGAGCTGGAGCAGGAGCAACTGAAGCCTGGAGAAGCAGGGTGGAGCTGAACAAGGCCCTGGGACTGGAGGAGTGGGGCTTCTGGGCCTTGACTGGGAGGGTGGGAGGTGGCCCGAGGCCGTGGTGGAGGGAGTGGGAGGGTGGGGTACAGACCTCGGCCCTGCAAAGAAAGCCCCTGGGCAATCTGCAATGCCAAGAGTCTGCTGCTGAATAATGATGCTTTCACTGTACTGATCTAAACTCAGCAATGCCAGCCCACTCATCTGTTTCCACAGACGCACACTGAGGTGTGTGCACATTGTTGAAAAGGCACAGCAAACGTTCAAGTTATAGAGTATAGCCTGACAGCAATTTAACCCAGGAGAATAATTTACTTAACTCTGGATGACTCGGGGCTGGGTGTTCCCCTTTCCCACTTACAGGAAAATCTATTCTTGGCTGAAATTGATATTTGATTTTTCCTTCTATGCACTGACATTCCTGCAGGTGATAAATAGTCTTTTGGCAAATACTGAATCTCTCTGCAATCGTGCTGACTGTGGCCTCATTTCCTCCTTCTTGCACACTGATGAGACTCCCCACAGCAGAGATTGATCCCGCTTGTTTACAGTAGGGTTAAGCAATTGATTTTAATTAAATCCTCTTTTTTAGAAATCAGCAGAATGTGTCCAGTTGGGGCCCCTTCTTTCTCAGAACATTAATCAACTTGTTAAGTAATCTCTTCCAGTTTATCGGCCCCAATTAACCTCTCTCTGGAGACACAGAGAATTAAGTGAGATGTACTGTTCATTCCCAATATCCTTGAGTCATTAATTTTGAATCTTCACATCCAAAGTGTAGGGAAATCATTCAATAAGATGTTAGACCACTGCCCAGTGTTTCCATTGTGTGTGTCTTGTGTTGATGATCAGCTTACAGTTGGTTGGTGGAAGTCCTTTGGACCAGAAGCTCTTTGTTGGGAAGGCTCATGGAGGGAGAGCTCCAGCTCTTCCCATCTCCTCTACTGCTGGAATTCTCTCTCCAATGGTTTCTCTAATTCTTTACCAGCCGAGCCACAATGGAAGCCCAAGAATACTGGAATGGGTAGCCTATCTCTTCTCCAGTGGATCTTCCTGAGCTAGGAATAGGACTGGGGTCTCCTGCATTGCAGGCAGATTCTTTACCAACTGGGCTATCAGGGAACCCTGAAAGTGAAAGTCTCTCAGTCGTGTCCGACTCTTTGCGACTCCATGGACTATACAGTCCATGGAAATCTCCAGGCCAGAATACTGGAGTGGATAGCCTTTCCCTTCTCCAGAGGATCTTTCCAACCCAGGGATTGAACCCAGGTTTCCCGCATTGCAGATGGATTCTTTACCAGCTGAGTCACAAGTGAAACCCAAGAATACTAGAGTGGGTAGCCAATCCCTTCGCCAGCAGATGTTCCCAATCCAGGAATCGAGCCGGGGTCTCCTGCATTGCAGGTGGATTCTTTACCAGCTGAGCTATCAGGGAAGCCCTTCTCTAAGTCAGTCATCTTCAAACTTTAATGTAAGAACAACATGAAAAGCTTATTAAAACAGTGCCATAGGCCCTGATTCTAATTCAGTGGATCAAGGTGGGGCTTGACAATTGTCATTTTTAAAAATTATTTTAAAATATAAATTGTGTATATTTTATGAGAACAATGTGATGATTTGATATATGGATATGTAGTGAAAGATTACTACAATCAAGCTAATTAACATTATCCATCTCTGTATACCGTTAACCTTTTTTTCTTTGTGGTGAGAGCACCTGAACTTTCTTAGCAAATTTCCAATATTCAATACAGTATGTTTTTTTCTTGGATTTTGGTATCTGTTGGGGCTCCTGAAAAAGTTGACTTAAAGCTCAACATGCAGAAAACTAAGATCATGGCATCTGGTCCCATCACTTCATGGGAAATAGATGGGGAAACAGTGGAAACAGTGTCAGACTTTTTTGGGCTCCAAAATCACTGCAGATGGTGATTGCAGCCATGAAATTAAAAGACACTTACTCCTTGGAAGGAAAGTTATGACCAACCTAGACAGCATATTCAAAAGCAGAGACATTACTTTGCCAACAAAGGTCTGTCTAGTCAAGGCTATGGTTTTCCCAGTGGTCATGTATGGATGTGATTTGGACTGTGAAGAAAGCTGAGCGCCAAAGAATTGATTCTTTTGAACTGTGGTGTTGGAGAAGACTCTTCAGAGACCCTTGTACTGCAAGGAGATCCAACCAGTCCA
>NW_011495018.1:11108771-11121252 GCF_000754665.1 Bison bison bison | reverse complement strand
GCTGAGGCTGAAGCTCCAATACTTTGGCCACCTCATGTGAAGAGCTGACTCATTGGAAAAGACCCTGATGCTGGGAGGGATTGGGGGCAGGAGGAGAAGGGGATGACAGAGGATATGGCTGGATGGCATCACTGACTCGATGGACATGAGTTTGGGTAAACTTCGGGAGTTGGTGATGGACAGGGAGGCCTTGCGTGCTGCGATTCATGGGGTTGCAAAGAGTTGGACACGACTAACTGACTGAACTGAACTGAACTGAACCGGACTCCTGAAACCAACCCCTGATGTATACTGAAGGACAAATCTATACTCACTCACTCAGTATTAGAAAATGATCTACAGTGTTGAGGAATGGTTTTCTTTTACTTTCTGTTCCACTTTACTGGGAATTACTAATTTTGTTACTTAAATTGTGTGAAGCCCTAAAAATACAGCCCTATTGAAATCTTCAAAAACAATTACTCACTATAGTGGTCACGCTGCCTTTAGATCCCTGGATCGACTCACCCACAGGACTTCAACTGTGTACACTTCAACATCTCCTCACATCCCCAGACCCCTGCCCTTGGGAATCACCATCCTACTCTCTGCTTCTGTGTATTTGACTCTTATAGATTCCACATGTAAGAGAGGACATGTGGGGTTTGTTTTTTTTCTTCTTTTTTTTCTGGTTCTGTATCTGTATCTTATTTCACTTAGCATGCTGTCCTCCAGATCCATCCTTGTTGTTGCAAATGGTATGATCTTCTTTTTAAAGGTTGAGTGATACACCATTGTTTATTTAAACCACAGTTTCTTTGTCCATTTATCCATCCGCATATTTGTGGGCTGTTTCCACGTCTCGACTGTTGTGAATGATCTACAGTGACCGAGGAGTGTAGATCACTTTGAGGGACCTATTTCATTACCTCAAGAATTTGCATTTCTAAAAAACTCCAAGGTGATGCTAATGAGCTGCTGTTTTGAGGACAATACTGTTTTCAAAAAATTTTGTTTAGTTTTAATTGGAGGATAATCTCTTTGCAGTGTTGTGTTGGTTTCTCTCATACATCAGCATGAACCAGCCATGGGTGTACATATGTTTCTTCCCTCCTGAACCTCCTTCCCAGCTCCCATCCAATCCTACCTCTTCAGGTTGTCACAGAGCAGCAGGTTGAGCTCCTTGTGTTATACAGCAGTTTCCCATTAGCTATCTATTGTACACACGCTGATGTATATATTTCAATGTTACTCTCTCAATTCAGGACCAGTCTTGGTGATGCTGCTCCAGACAGAATGCTTTGGACAACTGTCCAAGAAGAAGCTTTGATGGGCTGTGGGAAGGAGGGCAAGGTCGTTCTGTGTCACCAGAGAGTTTAATACCACAAATGGTTTGTCTAAATGGTTCCTTCTGGGGAACTCCAGGCAGAAACACAAGACACTGGTTCCCAAAGAAAGTGGAAAAGAGTAATAGTGGTGAGTGAAGAACAAAAGAAATAGGTAAACTTCATATAATTCTTAACTTTGCTAGGTTAGGCTTCTCCCTTTATAATAGTCTTCAGGAAGAGCTTCTGGGTATTATCTCTGGTTACTTCTTAAAGTTTCTTCATAAAATAATAATTGCCACACATTCTGTATCTTCGCCAAGAGCTCCTCTGGTAATTCAGATTCACCTCAGTTCATCTGTGTGTGTGGCCTCTTTTTTCTGTACTGTTTTCAGTAAGTATACTTTGGGGAAGAAATGGAATTTCATTTGAAAATTTAACTACCTTGAGAAATTGTCTCTGAGGTATATAAAATTATAGTTGGCTTGAATTTCAGAAGGGCCTTAAGAAATCATCCTGTCTCCAGTTGCTTTCAGGGAACAAGGAAACCCCTCCAAGTTCGAGATCTCCTGCCTCCACTTTCTGATTCTTCTAGAACTTTGGAAGCATATATTACTTTGCTGTGTTTGTAAGGGGGCATTGCTTTTTTTTTAAATTAAACTTTCAATTTTATATTGGATTATAGATTATTAACAAATTGTGATAGTTTCAGGTGGACAGTGAAAGGACTCAGCCATACATATACAGGTATCCATTCAAAGGAGCACTGATTTTGAGGGAAGAAAGTTTTTTGTAAGGTTTGAGATTAATGATAATCATCAATGAATATGTATGACATGCTCATGCAAAACTTTAAGCGTTTAGAGAGAGTGGTATTCTAATTTTTTAGTATGCTTTAAATACAATTTAAAAGTGAATTTTTACAGAGACAAACATTTATAGAACATTCTGTTTAGTTTATAAAATATTTTAGCAAAGATTTTCCCTAAGTAGAAAAATGCCCATCTATAGCTTAAGATCTGATTTACTTAAAAAAAAAATGAGTAGCAATATTTTTGGAACAAAATCATTGTAAAAAAAAAAGAGAGAGAGAAGTAAGGGGTTGCTGGGCATTCTGAGAGATGAGGTAAACATAAAGCCTTAATTATGAATTTGTTGTGTCAAGGTTTCAAGCTTTTCAGTTATGTTGGCCATGACTAAACACTTTCAGTTCATATGTAAACGGAAAGAGTTTAAAGGAAGAGGTAAAACTTGACAAAATGGGCCAGGGACTCTCAATGGACAGATCAGGAAAGTTCTAGAAAATTCTGCAGATGACTTGGGGACATAAGGAATGAACATAAGAAATGAAAGGAAGAAGAAGTTTATAGAAGGCTACATCAGCTTCATAACCTGCTGCCAAAGATTATAGTGCAGTGATTCTGACTGTACCTTATGGCTCAGTCCTCTTGACTCTGAGGCCTGACTTTAGTTTTGTTTCCATATAGTCTTTTTTTTTAACAGTAAAATTTATCTTTAAGTACAATTCCAGATTTTCAAAGCCTCCTCTACAAGGCTATGTGTAAATACAGGTAAAGCCAGTCCATGAACCATGGAGGATTCTTTAGGCAGTGACTTCTTCAGGGGCTTCCCTGGTGGCTCAGCTGTAAAGAATCTGCCTGATGATGCAAGAGATACAGGAGACACGGGTTCCATCCCTGGGTTGGAAAGATCCCCTGGAGGAAGAAATGGCAACCCGCTCCAGTATTCTTGCCCAGAAACTGATGGTGTCGGACAAGACTGAGCAGGCACGTGATGACTTCCTCAATTCCCTCCTGCTGGTTCACTTCCAAGCTTCTTTTTTATTCCTCTTTTTTCCCCTTTGTTTTTTTTTTTGTTTGTTTTTGAGCAGCCATATCTGGAACAGAAAGCTTCTTCTGAGTTCCAAATATGATTGGCTGTGCTATAATTCCAATTAGCATGTTAAATGCTCACTGACCCCTTTCTTCTTGGCTCTCAAAGAACACAAGATGGCTGACCAACATGTTTGGGACTGGGTATATTTGAGTCACCACAGGCCAATAGAAAAGCCATGCTCGGTTCATTTCATGGCCCCGCAAGGCCACAGGTTCCTTACCTCAGTACTGCCAGTTCACTTCACACCACAGAGGAGCAGACTGGGTGTCAGTCTGGCTTATTAAAGCAAACCGAAGCAGTCCCAACACCAGCCACAGGGCGGTGGCTTTCAGACTCTCAGGAGGAAGGGAAGCCGAATCTGGTATGCTTTGACTTTCCTTTATTTCCTAAGGTTTTACCTTAAATGCATGTTCCCTCTGCTTTCCTTCAGTAGTGAGCTCCCATCGTGCTTTGAGGCTCATTTTGAAGAGCGCTTTCTCTGAGGAGACTCAGCAGTTCACCCATGCACAATTTAGTGCTTGGTCATCCAGATCACCCTGAAGTTTCCACACGTCTCTAGTGCAGCAGTGGCCTCTTTGTTTTATGTTTGAGTTTCTGCTTCCAGCTCCTACCCAGCACAGAACCAGGCATGTTGTTATTTATTCAGTAAATGTTATTGTGTGCCCCCCATTCACCCACATTCAGCATGCGTAACAAAGATCTCAACACATCCTTCCAACCTGACCAAGGCCAATATCTAGTGGCGCAAATACTCAAGTTAAGGCAAAGGTTAATTCTCTTAAAAAAGGAGGGAAAAAAAAAAAGGAAGAAGAAAAGGCCAGTGTTAGTAGACAGAAGGACAGAGGTGTCTGGAGTTAGGCTTGGATTCAAATCCCAACTCTTCCCTTAGCCATGTGGTTTGGACACACATTTCTCCTGCTTAAGACTGTTTCCTTGTCTGTGGAATTGGACATAAATAACACCCAAATGAGCTTAATGTGAAGTTTAGATGAGAAAATACATGTAAGATGCTTGGTCTAGTGACTGGGATCAGTTAATGGGGGCCATTAACATGGGAGCCATAGAACATGAATGTGTGCATGCGTGGGCATGTGCAGTTGCTCAGCCGTGTCTAATTCTCTGCAACCCCGTGGACTGTAGCCCACCAGGCTCCTCTGTCCATGGGATTATCCAGGCAAGAATGTTGGAGTGGGTTTCCATTTCTTCCTCCAGGAGATCTTCCTAACCCAGAGATTGAACCCAAGTCTCCCGCATCTTCTGCATTCATAGGTGGATTCTTTACCACTAAGCTACCTGGGAAGCCCCCATCTTAAAATCTCTGCAGAAAACACACACTTAACATCCCCCCCCCCAACAACACACACACACAGACAGACATACACCTTGCTTCTTTTGGCAATATAAAGCTCAAGATATCTGCTTTTCTACTCAGATAACTTTCAGTTAATTTGCTGTTAACTCAGTCCTAAAAATGTTTAAGAATCACAGGCACTTTCCTTTTATTTGGTCTGCAATGTTCACTCTGATCTTGAGAACACTTTGCCAGCAGCTTCTTTCTGGGTGAAATGAGCCTGTTTATAGGAAGGATCCCATCACTGCTAGTTTGGGGCTACTGGCTCCCACTGAGGATGGTGCTCTGTTTCCAGGACTGGGTCAGGAACAGATTCTTTTGACTCTGTCCTGGGATTCAAATGGACTTGTGATTTCAGCCGTCTGGTGGCCTTGAGGGAAAATGGCAGAGTAATGGCGGATCGGGTAGAATCTATCACTAACATGGAAAAAACAAACAAACAAACAAACAAAAGTGATAGAATAAAAATCGTCAGAACACAGAAGTGGCAGCATCCTCAGCAACACACCTGAGCATCAAGAGTGTGCTTCCTGAGTGGTGGGTAGGACCGTTCGTTCCCTTTTGTATAAAAACGTCTAGTGTCATAGAATGCTCGATTGTTAGAACTTTAGAAGAAAATTGTTAGGACCACCCCCACTCCATTCTACAGATAATAATACTGAGACCTAGAGAAGAATGGAAGTAGATCCCCCAGTGAGCTAGTGGCAGAAACAGGAAAATGGGACCCCAATCTCATGACTCCCCTGGCCATTGTTTTTCCTAGATTTCCATGCAATACCAAAAGCGAAGAGAAAGGAAATCAAACTGAGATGGCATTTCTCTCTTCTTTCACCAGACTCCTGTTAGCTTGAATTTCTCCTTCTCTTTGACTACCAGGTCTACCTTGCGTTCTGGCTTCTAGCAGGGGAGATGCCACGCGCCTTCTCTTGTTGCTTTCTCTTCCCTTGTTGCTTTCTCTTCCCTTGTAGACTCAACACCCTAGCAGGCTTCAGTGTCTTTTATGCCCACAGTCACTTACCCACACTGCTCTTTCCAAATATTAGCTAAAGAAGTGAGTGGCAGAGTGTGTAAATATACATTTCTCTTGCCTTGTTTTTATAATACCTCATCTGATTTAGTGTTGCTCTCATATCCTACATGGCTTGAATACAAATTTATTCTTTTATGTCATAATGCTTTTCAAAACTAGTGCTGTAATCTTAGACCCCTCTGGGAATTTAAAGCAAGTTATGGTACCTCCTGGATTAAGTATGAGTGATGTATTTACATTTTTGTGATTATCAATATTCTTTAAAGTGTTTCTTTTTTTCAAAACCAAATTCATAGAGAAATTCTATGCTTTTCATTTGTGTTAAGATCTTTATTAATATTTGGATCCTGTTTGAAGTTAAGAATGTTATAGCTTAGCAGTTAAGAAAAAGGACACTGGAATCAGACTGACTTTGTTCAGATACCTGCCCTGCCTCTTACTCTCTGTATGATCTTGAGAAGCTCTTTCATCTCTCTTTGGCTTTAGTTTCCTCATTGTGAAATAGGACCCACCCCATAGGATGATTGTGAGAATAAATGAATTAGGGATGCAAGGTAGTTGACTAGTATCTGTCACATAGTAAATGTGAAATAAATATTAGCTGTGATGATGATCACAGTAATCAAACGTAATAATTGCTGTCCAATGACTATAAGGATCAAAGAAGAACAGAGACATAGAGAGGAAAATTTATTCCTGAGAAATGGTTCCCAGAGATTTCTAGCAGTGTATGATCTCCATGGGCTTCCCAAGGTGGTGCTAGTGGTTAGGAACCCACCTGCCAATGCAGGAGACATAAGAGACTCGGGTTCAATTCCTGGGTCGGGAAGCTCCCCTGGAGGACTGCAGAGCAATCTGCTGCAGTGTTCTTGCTTGGAGAATCCCATGGACAGAGGAGCCTGACAGGCTACAGTCCATGGGGTCGCAAAAGGTCAGACACGACTGAAGCGACTTAGCATGCACACACGTGATTTTCATCCCTGTGTTGCCTCTATGTCAAGTCAAGCCATGTGGAATTGTTTCCAAGGATTCCTTGCTGTCTCTGCTTCTGGGTTAGGGTTGGCTATAAGAGGATTTTGGACTGGATGTTAGGAGCAGAAGTGAAGCGGTGGCCTTTGCCCTCTGAAGGAGGGAGCTTTGGTGGCCCTCACCTTATTGCTAGCTCCCTTGTTGTCACAAGACTGCAGATGAGCCCCCAGCTCCTCCTACTCCCCCCAGACCTCCTCACCAGCTTCTCCAGGTCCCAGGGCAGGTGTGTGTGCACCTCTGTGAAAGGGGACACTAGATTCTTCTGCCAGTCACCACATCCTCAAGGTTAGTGAGATGAAAGACAGACACACATTCTAGATCATCTCCACAGGGTTCCTTGCATCCTTGACCTCTCCCTCCTCATGCCTGGCTTTTCTTCCCAACTTCCATCCCTGCCACCCTAGAGGGACTTCAGACCCATCATAGATTCAAAGTCTGCAACCTTCTATAGACTTCTTCCCTTGCTCCTATAGGTTTCTAGGTGACCAAGTAGTTGCTGCCACAGAATATTTTAGTGAAAATTTAATGGATTTTGTTGGTTGTTTCTAAGTGCACTGGCAACTTAAGGAAAGTGGTTCTTTATTACAGGTGTCTACAAGTGCTTCTGAAAGTGAGTTAGTCATCCAACTCTATGGACTTTAGCCCACAAGGCTTCTCTGTTCGTGGAATTATCCAGGCAGGAATACTGGAGTGGGTTGCCTTTTCCTTCTCCAGGGGATCTTCCCAACCTAGGGATCAAACCCAGGTCTCCTGCATTGCAGGCAGATTCTCTACCATCTGAGGCACAAGTGGGAGCTACTGGGCAACACCAATGCTTGACGACAGGCCTTCAAATGGCCATGTGACCTGAACCACCTCTCATGAACTGGGAATTGCCCACTAAGCCATAAGGTTGAATGTGCACAGCAGCATCCCATCATCCAGTGTAAGAAGTATATAGGAGACTGGGCTTGAGCAAATAAAGTGTGTCAGCAGATTCATGTTCATGGAATTCACTGGTTTGACTGCAGCCACATTATCGAGAAAAAGCTCATCTGATAAGACACTGAATTGCCCTTTTATAAAAAGAAAATTTCAAAGTCTGGTGATTCTTTTTCATTTTATTCATTATTTACTTATGGCTGTGGAAAGGCGTTCTCTAATCGTGGTGATGAGGCCTACTCTCTGGTCTCAGTGCATGGACCTCTCATCGTGGTGGCCTCTTTTGTTATGGAGCGTGAGCTCTAGAGCATGGTCTTCAGCAGTTGTGGTCCACAAACTTAGTTGCCCCTTGGCATGTGGATCTTCCTGGACCAGGGATCGAACCAGCGTCCCCTGCATTGGCAGGTGGACTCCCAACCCTGGACCACCTGGGAAGTCCTGAAATGCCTTTTTGAAGATCCATTTACAGTGCCAGTTGGGTGAGAATACCTTGTAAAACTGAGTTTAGTTAGTTAGTTAGCATCAGTTGCTTAATCATGTCTGACTCTTTGCAACCCAATGGATTGTGGCCTGCCAGGCTCCTCTGTCTATGAAATTCTCTAGGCAAGAATACTGGAATGGGTTGCCATTCCCTTCTCCAGGGGATCTTCCTGACCTAGGGATCAAATGCATGTTCCCTGCACTGCAGGCAAAATCTTCATTGTCTAAGCCACCAGGGAAGCCCAGGGCTGAGATAACATGCTCTGAATTAAGAGGCTATGTATGGTGCTGTTTTCCCCATAATGTTCATGGGTCTGGGAATCAAAGAGTGAATATGGAATTGGCTCCTCTCAGTATTACCCCTAGTGACCCAAGAATGAATTGCTCTCCATCTCTGAGACTTTGGGTCTACTGGTCTAGAGATCTTAGCTCCCAAGGGACAAATGCTTCCACCAGGAGACGGCAGTGTTTCAGTTAAATGGGGAATGGAGGCTGCTACCCAGCCTCTCCAGGCAAAGGAGTTCTGTACTGACTGAGATCAGAGATCCTGACATATAAGGATTTCTTCTATGCATAAGAGATAAAGAGGAGAACCTTCCAGAATGTCTTAGCACTACCATGTCCTGTGGTAAAAGTCAATGGAAAACCTAAAAAGAAGGAAAGACTGCCATTTTCAGCAGTGGATGGACCTAAAGATTGTTAGACTGAGTGAAGTAAGTTTGACAGAGAGGAAATATTGTATGACATTCCTTATATGTGGAATCTAAAAAGAAATTATACAAATGAATTTATAAAACAGAAAGAGACTCATAGGCTTAGAGAATGAACTTATGGTTGCCTGTACACAGTGCTATATTTAAAATAAATAAGCAACAAGGACTTATTGTATAGCACAGGGAACTCTGCTCAGTGTCATGTGGCAGCCTGGATGGGAGGGGAGTTTGGGGAAGAATGGATACATGTATAGGTGTGGCTGAGTCCCTTTGCTGTTCACCTGAAACTGTCACAACATTGTTAATCAGCTATGCTGCTGCTGCTAAGTCGCTTCAGTCGTGTCCGACTCTGTGCGACCCCTGAGACGGCAGCCCACCAGGCTCCACCGTCCCTGGGATTCTCCAGGCAAGAACACTGGAGTGGGTTGCCATTTCCTTCTCCAATGCATGAAAGTGAAAAGTGAAAGTGAAGTTGCTGAGCCGTGTCCGACTCTGAGCAACCCCATGGACTGCAGCCTACCAGGCTCTTCCATCCATGGGATTTTCCAGGCAAGAGTACTGGAGTGGGGTGCCATACCTCAATACAAAATAAAAAGTTCAAAGTAAAAAAGAAGTCAGTGGAAAATCATAGTAATATAATTCAGCCAGGACTTCTAGTAGTCTAGACTCTTTAGAATCAAAGATTTCGGTCATCTCCCCAGGCAAGGAATCATGACTCCCTGACATGCTTGCTGAAGGCCAAAGGCATGTAGAGTAGACAGTCAAAGAAGAAAGTTTTACAAGCTCTTATCAGTCATGAAAGAAGTTGCAGAAGCTGTAGCAGTTATAAGTATTTTTTCTTTATTTTGATATGTTTATATTCGTGTATGTATTTAATTATTTTCTATGCCTTCTTCCCATTTCCCTCACCATTTTATGTAACATGTATTAATAACAGTTAACTTTATATCTCAGTATTTAAGTTACAGGACATCAAAAGGGGAGTGTGACTCAGCTAGAAGAAGAATTAGCATGACTCAGAGATAGATAAAGGTGTTCTGTATCCTCTTTTTGGGAATGTGCTTTCTGTTGTTCAAGGTATAAATATGAGAAATGCATGGTGTGAGGTAGAATGCATGGGTTTGCCTTCGTCTTTATTTGTAAGTTAAGTATGCTTAAAAGGACTTCCCAGCTGGTGCTAGTGGTAAAGAACCTGCCTGCCACTGCAGGAAACATAAGAGACATGGGTTCAATTCCTGGGCTGGGAAGATCCCCTGGAGAAGGGAATGGCAACCCACTCTAGTATCCTTGCCTGGAGAATCCCAAGGACAGAGGAGCCTGGTAGGCTACAGTCCATAGGGTCACACAGAGTCAGACACGACTGAAGCAACTTAGCACACATGCATGCATGGTTAAAAGACATGTGCGGATGCCCAGTTGACAAGGATTGATTCTATACTCTATGAGCTTAACTGAGTTAAAATATCACTAACCTTTCAAGAAATGAGATGAAATTATTAAACATTAAGTTTCTAGAGACAGTTTTCACCAGGAGAGAGAATTTAAGCAAACAAATAGAATTTTAAAAAGAAATATCACACGTATTTTGCTGGTGTCTCCCACACATTAGGAAAAGGAAAAATATCTCAATTACGATTAGTAAGTACCAAGAAGATGAAATGAAACCTGGTCAGTTAAGTTTTGTCAAAGGAAATTGACTTCTCTGGATTATGGATCGAATGGAGGATTGTTTCAGAAGTCATTGAGAAACAAATGGAGCAACCCTGATTCCCCATAGTGAGAAGGTGGAACTGAGAACAGTGATTTAAAGCGAAGTCAGGACCGTGACGGGACGTGCAAGGCTAACAGTGACTGTGAAACAGAGGCTCAGAGGGAGAGCTGCATGTGAATTAAGCTCTTCTTCCTCGGCTGGTTGGGCCTCCTTGCATCTGTTAGGAGAGCTCTAGCAGCCTTACTGATCCCCTGTCTTAATAAGGAAAGTCAAACGCAGGAGAAAGAATCTTCAACCCATGGTGCCAAGAAACCTGGATTTCCTAAAGCAAAAGAAGGAAATGAACTTTGTCTTACACCATATACAAAAATTAACAAGTGAAATAAAGACCCGCATGTAAGACCTAGAATCATAAAACTCCTAGGAGACAATATAGGGAAGCTCCATGACATTGCACTTGGCAATAATTTCTTGGATGGCCACCAAAAACACAGGCAACAAAAGCTGAAAACAGGAAAGGGGGCTACATCAAACTTAAAAACCTTTGTACATTGAAGGATGCAATCAACACAGTGAAAAGGAAACCGATGGAGCAGGAGAAAAGATGTGCAAACCATGTGTCTGATAAAGGGTTAATATCCAGAATATATAAAGCACTCCTGCAACTTGACAACAACAAAAAATCAAATAACCCAATTAAAAGATGGGTTTAAAATGGAATAGACGTTTCTCCAAAGATTATATACAAATGGCCAATAAGCATATGAAAACGTGTTCAACATCAGTAATTATCAGAGAAAGACAAATCAAAACCACATGGGTTATCTTACACCATTAGGATGGCTACTATAAAACAAACAAACAAACAAACAAAAATAACTGCTTTGGTAAGGCTGTGGAGAAACTGGAACTCTTGTGCACTGTTGGTGGTAATGTATAGTAGTCCAGCCACTGTGAAAACAGTATGGAGTTTCCTTGCTATGCTATGCTATGCTAAGTCACTTAAAAAATTAAAAATAAAACTACCTTGCTGCTGCTAAGCCGCTTCAGTCGTGTCCGACTCTGTGCGACCCCATAGACAGCAGCCCACCAGGCTCCTCCGTCCCTGGGATTCTCCAGGCAAGAATACTGGAGTGGGTTGCCATTTCCTTCTCCAATGCATGAAAGTGAAAAGTGAAAGTGAAGTCGCTCAGTCGTGCCCGACTCTTAGCGACCCCATGGACTGGAGCCTACCAGGCTCCTCCGTCTGTGGGATTTTCCAGGCAAGAGTACTGGAGTGGGGTGCCGTTGCCTTCTCCAAAAACTACCTTATGATCCAGCAATCCCATTTCTTGGTATATATCAAAAGAATTGAAATCAGGGTCTCAGGTGTTTGTACACCAATATTTGTAGCAGAAATATTTTACAGTCGTGAAGAGGTAGAATGCTGTTTGGCATAGATGAGTGGATAAACAAACTATGGTATATGCAAGCAAAATATTTTTCAGCGTCAAAGAAGGAGAGAAATACTTTCATATGCTGCAAAATGGATGAATCTTGGGGACATTATACAGGCGAAATAATTTGTTACGAAAAGGTAAGTACCACATGATTCCATTTATATGAGGTATCGAAAGTAGTCAAATTCAAGAAGAAAGTAAAATGATGGTTGCCAGGGGCTAGGGTGGTAGGGAGGAGGGAAAAAGAACTGTCATTGTTTAATGGTAGAGACTTTCAGCTTTGCAGTATAAAAAGTTCTGAATCTGTTTTAAAACACGGCGCGGATACCTTAGCACTACTGAACTGTGCAGTGAAAAGTGGTTAGGACAATAAATTTTATGTTGTGTTTCTTTTTCTTTTTTTTGCCACAGTAAATTTTAAAAAAGAAAACCACAGTGAAAGATAGTATTCTCTGGATATTTTTTGCTCTTCAGTATCTCCTGAACAGAAAGCTTTACAAGTCTTCCTTCAGGTAAGCCTCAGGGAAACTTAATCAGAAATGGAGCAATTCATATGCAAAACAACTCGCTTGGGGGAATTTCACCTTCCTTTTCCAGATGTTGCTCA
>NW_011495018.1:11108267-11108671 GCF_000754665.1 Bison bison bison | reverse complement strand
GCCAACTATCTGGGTGTATTAATGCTAGCTGATCAGAAACTGCCCCTGCATTCTGTTTCATTTATTTAATAAGCAAATAGTACTTACTATGAACTGGGTATCATTCTGTTTTACAAATACTGGTTAATTTAATCCCTACCACAGTCCTATGAGTTAAGTACTAATAGGATTGCATCTCACAGATGAGGAAATAGAAGTACAAAGAAGTTAAACTTTTGCCCAAGATCACAAAGCTATTGAATGGTGAATCCGGATTCAAACCCAAGCCCCCTCTTTCCAGAATCCATGTTTTATCGCAAATCTCAAAGAAAGCAGGTCTTCCCAGGTGGCTTAATGGTAAACAATGTGCCTGCCAATGCAGATGTGGGTTCAGTCTTTGGGTAGGGAAGCTCCCTAGGAGTAGG
>NW_011495018.1:11107844-11108001 GCF_000754665.1 Bison bison bison | reverse complement strand
AGTCCCTGGGTAGGGAAGTTCCCCAGGAGTAGGAAATGGCAACCTGTTCAGTATTCTTGCCTGGGAAATCCCATGGACAGAGGAGCCTGGTGGCCTATAGTCCATGGGACTGCAACGAGTCAGACATGACTGAGCAACTAAACACACACACAAGGAA
>NW_011495018.1:11106593-11106995 GCF_000754665.1 Bison bison bison | reverse complement strand
AAGCAAAGTAGATGTTTTTCTGGAACTTTCTTGCTTTTTCGATGATCCAACGTATGTTGGCAATTTGATCTCTGGTTCCTCTGCCTTTTCTAAATCTAGCTTGAACACCTGGAAGTTCACGGTTCACATACTGTTGAAGCCTGACTTGGAGAATTTTGAGCATTACTTTGCTAGTGTGTGAGATGAGTGCAATTGTGTGGTAGTTTGAACATTCTTTGGCATTGTCTTTCTTTGGGATTGTTTTGGGATTAGTTTACTTTCATCTGTTTCCTAGACCCACTGTAGTATCATCCTTAATAATGATTGTTAAGTACTGTTATAATTTTGGCTAATCGTTGACTGAACCCTGACTATGTGCCAGGAATTGTGCTGCTTTTACCATGCACTTGTTCACATAACAAT
>NW_011495018.1:11104761-11106493 GCF_000754665.1 Bison bison bison | reverse complement strand
TCACATAACAATACTACAAGTGCTGCATTGTTTATCTTTCCCCTCTTTTGCACATTGCAAAACTGAGGCTCAGAGAAAGAAAGTGATTATCTCTGAGTCACACAGAGAGGAAGTATAAAGAATCCCAGTTGGAGCCAGATTGCTTGCTTTTGGAGCCTGTGCCACACACATAAACTCATCAGTAAAACTGGCATTCCTGTACTTTCATCTGTAATGAATGCATTTGTGAAAAATGAGGGCGAATGTTAGAGAGGGGCCCTCTATAGGAGGCATCAACTAGAATGGTGGCTGCATGAGCAGTGGAGAATGCACCTCTTCTATTGCAGACCCCATACCTTATCCATGCCCAGCACTCCCCTGACCAGCAGATGCTGGGCAGGTATAGGGTCTGAGGTCTGCGTGGAAAAGGTGGGATCACCACCTATGCAGATCACCACCTGCAATCTTAGTTGAAATGCTTGGCTGTGACACCACCATTCATTTCATTCATTCATTCACCCATTCACTTGACATTTTGTAGCCCTTGCCATTTTCCAGGCAGGGTATCAGACACAGGAGGTCTCAGCCTGTAGATCTCTTCTGAAAATTAAATGAGCCAGTGTAAGGGAAAGGCTTCATATTGTTTACCCATTATAAATGCTCAGGAAATCTACTAATTAAAGTACACAATCCTAATTCCAAATAACACACCTCTAAATCCCAACAGTATTAGACACTGATTGGAACTGCAAGATGTGTGCATAATAGCTCCTCTAGGACACATGCTCCCATCAGGCTCACTTCACAGAAGAGTAAACTGAGGCATGAAGAGGTTGAGTAACTTGCTCAGGGTTGTAGAATCTCATGGAAGATTTCCCTTTTCCCCCATCGGAGCTGATTTATCCATGGGTGGAGCTACCCTCCTCAGCCAGGCTAGTCCAGCAACTCCTGGGAGAAGTAAACTTCTGTGGAGATTTACAAGTAGGGGCGGGGGATGACGGTGAGCACCCTGTAGCTCACAGAAGGATCTTGAACCCTGGCTGCTGCATGTCCAGCCATGCTCCAGCTCTGTGATTCCCAAGCCCAAGTTCTGTTAGTTTCCTAGTACCCTTCCAGGCAGGGTTGCTGCCTTCCCCTTTCATTTTTCACGTAGCACAATGAGATTCTTTATTTGCAACCACAATAATCTTAATGAGAATACCTCTGTTGAATTAAAAATTTGAAGGATCAGCCCAGACTTTGATTTTTGGAAAAGGCTGCTAGAGTGACTCTATCCATGATTAAGAAACACTGCCCCAAATGACTGAGATGCTGTATCTCATGCATATTTAAAGATTTTTAACTGCAAGATGACATGTCTGCATAAATTGAGTCCAACATTATTTGCAATGAAAATATATTCAGTTCAGTTCAGTTCAGTCACTCAGTTGTGTCTGACTCTTTGCGACCCCATGAATAGCAGCATGCCAGGCCTCCCTGTCCATCACCAACTTCTGGAGTCCACCCAAACCCATATCCATCGAGTTGGTGATGCGATCCAACCATCTCATCTTCTGTCGTCCCCTTCTCCTTCTGCCCTCAATCTTCCCCAGCATCAGGGTCTTTTCCAATGAATCAGCTCTTCGCATGAGGTGGCCAAAGTATTGGAGTTTCAGCTTCAGCATCAGTCCTTCCAATGAACACGCAGGACTGATCTCCTTTAGGATGGACTGGTTGGATCTCCTTGCAGTCCAAGGGACTCTCAAGAGTCTTC
>NW_011495018.1:11102493-11104661 GCF_000754665.1 Bison bison bison | reverse complement strand
AATTCTCCGGTGCTCAGCTTTCTTCACATTCCAACTCTCACATCCATACATGACCACTGGAAAAACCATAGCCTTGACTAGACGGACCTTTGTTGGCAAAGTAATATCTCTGCTTTTGAATATGCTGTCTAGGTTGGTCATAACTTTCCTTCCAAGGAGTAAGTGTCTTTTAATTTCATGGTTGCAATCACCATTTGCAGTGATTTTGGAGCCCAGAAAAATAAAGTCTGACACGGTTTCCACTGTTTCCCCATCTATCTGCCATGAAGTGATGGGACCGGATGCTATGAAAATATATTGGTCTTACTTATAAATGCTCTGCATCACATATAGATACAATTTCATTTATGTGACTCTGCTCTTGGAAGAAAATGCCCTTTAAATCAATGGAATTTAGTTGGCTATGGTCTGTTTGCCAAAGTTCATAGCCTGATCACCATAAAACAAATCAGGCCTTAATGGCACTTATTTAGAGCTGAGAATTATTGGCGGCAGTCAGGGCTGCTACAGCAAATTAATTCTTTGAGGTTAAAAAAGCAAAAAGCAAAACAACCTAATTTGGAGGAGATAACCAAGTAAGGCCCCGCACAGGTCCTAGTCATGTCACTTAGTTATGAATTGTGGAAATATCTTTCTGTATCTAATACAGTTTAATGGCACTGAGCTCTATGGGCTGTGTAACAGCATTGTTTACTGTTCAGTATCCATTGCATTGTCCCCAGCCCACCCTGTGTATCCCCGCCCCTGGCACTTGGGTTTCTTGGTCTGGCCAATGGATCATGCGCATTTGGAACCTGACGTGCAGTCTGCCAGTTCTCGCACCCCTGCCTTAGCAACCTGGAGACTACATGCTGAAGTGGTCGTGTCACATGATGGCGTGATCTGGATGCGAGTCATTACGGAAAGGAGACTTTTACCTGCAGACTTTGCAACAGCAAGTTGAAACTTTTGATGAGTTAACTGTTAGGCTATTGAAAACTTGGATTTAAAAAAAGAAAAAGAAAACTTGGATTCCCCCCCCCACTTTTTGACATTATCTGGTGTTATCCTGACTGGTATGCTAAATAAGTCCATTTTCTCCAGATGAAGTTTTCTAAACCTTGGTACTACTGACATTTTGGGGCAAATAACTATTTGGGGGGGGTGGTGAATGGGACTGGGGGGGTGGCCTTCCTGTGCATTGTTGGACAATTACCAGCATCCCTGGCCTCTGTCAGTAGCCAGTAGCAGTCCCCTATCAGTTGTGACAACCAAAATGTCTCGTGGCATTGCCACTTATCCTTGGGGGTGCAGAAGGGTAAAACTACTTCCTGGCTGAGACTCACTGCCCTAGATGAGGCTTTCTTTATATGAAATTTAAATGAATGAAATGAATGAATGAAATGAAATGAATGAAATTTATCTTCAGTTGTGTCAGCCTTACCATCTTCTCTGTGTTGGTTAAGGTATTTGTATTACTTATGACATGTTCCGTGCCATAGCATGAAGATTGAGTTAAGAGGCCTGTGTTCGAGTCTGAGAGCTTGGGCAAATTGCAGACTTGTTGCTGAATGCTTCAGTTGCAAATGGCAGAAACCAACTGTGATTAAGTTAAGGGTGAAAAGGATTTGTTCAGAGGGTAAGGGAAGAAAGGGGGGTTTGAGTAACTGGGTCACTCCAGGGATCTGGGCATCAGACATTGTGGGTGGTCCCTCAGTTCCAACAGCCTGAAAGTTCTCTTTGATTCAGATTTCCAGGAGACAGAGAGTCTCACTGGCTTTTCTTTGTCGTGACTCTTTCAGCTTCAGAAGGTGGTAGCGATATAGAAGGTAGTGGCAGGTGGAGCAGTATCCTTTGATCAAAGCTTCATCAAAATCAAATGTGATGTGGCAAGAGGTGTCTCCTAAGGGAAGGGGAGCTGCTGATGTTAGAAGAAGAGGAGGAGGGAGGCTGGGCATGCAGAAAGAGCAGATGTCTATTGCAGTGTCTATAAAGAAAGCTGAGCACCGAAAAATTGATGCTTTTGAACTGTGGTGTTGGAGAAGACTCTTGAGATTCCCTTGGGCAGCAAGGAGATCCAACCAGTCCATCCTAAAGGAAATCAGTCCTGAATATTCCTTGGAAGGACTGACGCTGAAGCTGAAACTCCAATACTTTGGCCCCCTGATGCGAAGAACTGACTCATTTGA
>NW_011495018.1:11101078-11102393 GCF_000754665.1 Bison bison bison | reverse complement strand
CAGTCCATGGGGTCACAAAGAGTCGGACACAATTGAGAGACTGAACTGAACTGAGTGTATGTATCTCTGAAATGGGGATGATAAACCCTGTCCTGCTTACTTCACAGTATTTTAAGGATCAGAGGAGATAGCTGTGAAAGCAGTAAATATCAAAGAGGAACCTTGAGAGGTCAGAAATGAACGTGACCCAGGGACTAAGGCTAACTGAATGCTGCCATATATATGGTAAGGCAGGACTCTGAGACATGTTAGAAATTCCTCATTTCAGTGGTGGGTTATAGTCAAAGCTTTGGTTTTAGGTGGAGTTTTATAGGATTTGGGACTCTTAGGATGTCTCTGGGAGAAATGAGAAGTATGAGAAGCTTGTATCTGCTCTTTCTTTTCTCTCTACCCCAACTTCAGATCAGAGAAGTAGGCTGTGGGGAGGTCAGACAATGCAAAGTGATTCTTTGCTCCTTCTGTTTGGGAAACCTCTGTTCCACCCCATTCTGCTTCTGCCTCCTGTGGGACAATGTCTACCAGTGGTGTTAGAGCAAAATGAGAGATTGCTTGAAACACACAATCTAATCCCTTGCTAATATTTAGTTAACAGTTTATATCTGAACACTGTTTATATGTTATGAAAAATGCTTAATTACAAAGGCTGATGTATGTTTTATTTCTGTTTTTTTAAATGACCTACAGTACTTGGTAGGTGTACTAAAATTGTTTGGGGAGTGGGGTTTAGAGTCTTCTAATAGATGTATAGTTAATTTGGTAATTCTCTCGCATGAGGTATAAGCTTCCATATGCTGGTTATTTAATAGATTTGCTACATAAGTAAAACATGGTTTACCTAGATAGTTTGATATGTATGGGCATTACTCCTAGTAGTATTTGTTTGTTGTCTTTTGTTGCTTTGCTCCTTCCGTGCAGGCTGAGACCTAATCTCCTGCAAGTACAGTAAAATAATTTACCTATTTTTGCAGACCCTATTCATAGGATAAAAAAAATTAAGATTGCCTTTTACTTTTGAAACATTTATATTTGATGAAGTTGCTGTCTTGAGTTTAGTATTGATATTGTGAAAATGAATGCAATTTGGATTTTACATTTCTTAATGTTTGTTCTTATTTCACAAATGGATAATTAAGGAATTATGCGTCATAAAGAAGGAACCTAAGTGAGCTATATTATGGGTATGCTGTCTTTGCTCATACATTTGGGTAGCTTCTGGAATATAGGACTTATTCACGTTTTGCTTCCTAATCTTTCTGTTGTACAGGGCCAGATCTCCTCTTAGCCACTTGATTGTTTTTATGTGAAGCACATCTTA
>NW_011495018.1:11086183-11100978 GCF_000754665.1 Bison bison bison | reverse complement strand
CAGTCCATGGGGTCACAAAGAGTCGGACACAATTGAGAGACTGAACTGAACTGAGTGTATGTATCTCTGAAATGGGGATGATAAACCCTGTCCTGCTTACTTCACAGTATTTTAAGGATCAGAGGAGATAGCTGTGAAAGCAGTAAATATCAAAGAGGAACCTTGAGAGGTCAGAAATGAACGTGACCCAGGGACTAAGGCTAACTGAATGCTGCCATATATATGGTAAGGCAGGACTCTGAGACATGTTAGAAATTCCTCATTTCAGTGGTGGGTTATAGTCAAAGCTTTGGTTTTAGGTGGAGTTTTATAGGATTTGGGACTCTTAGGATGTCTCTGGGAGAAATGAGAAGTATGAGAAGCTTGTATCTGCTCTTTCTTTTCTCTCTACCCCAACTTCAGATCAGAGAAGTAGGCTGTGGGGAGGTCAGACAATGCAAAGTGATTCTTTGCTCCTTCTGTTTGGGAAACCTCTGTTCCACCCCATTCTGCTTCTGCCTCCTGTGGAACAATGTCTACCAGTGGTGTTAGAGCAAAATGAGAGATTGCTTGAAACACACAATCTAATCCCTTGCTATAAAGAGAGGAAAAAATAAACACAAGTACCAACAGGAGGAAGTTAATTTAAACCCAACCCCAATCCTGAGAACTATCAGAACTAGATGAACTCGTGAGACCCAGGAGAAGGGGCTTGGGAGCTTGTGGGATTGGAAAGTCATGGCCTCTGCAGAGTCTGATTTGGGGTCAGTGCAGAACAGAGAATGTTTTCCTGAAATCTACTTGGTTTAAGACTTATAGCGAGTTCTATTATTTCTCGACAGTGATCAAATTAAATGAATGAAAGTCCCATTGTCAGCTTCAAGGTAAGAGAGGTATAAATGAAGCCAGCATCAGCTTTTTCCAAATCCTCAATGTGTTTACACTCATGTGGAATGCCCACTTTGATTTGATTGTACTCTGTTACTCATCAGTAATCCCATCAGCCCAATTTCATGTACATTAATCTCAAGCTTCAAGGAGGATGTGCTTTGTAAATCCATTTAGCTGCAGAGGCAGACAGGGGACCATCACAGGAAAACTGCATCGGTGGAACGGTGCCCAACATCAAAACCACAAGTATTTGATCAATTTAATGTGATATCAAAGAATAATTGTTAAAATACATCATGTGTGCATGCTAAGTTACTTCAGTCATGTCCGACTCTTTGTGACCTCATGGACTGTAGCCTGCCAGGCTCCTCTGTTCATGGGATTCTCCAGGCAAGAATACTGGAGAGAGTTGCCATTCCTTTCTCCAGGGTATCTTCCCAACCCAGGGATTGAACCCACGTTCTCCTGTGGCTCCTGCATTGCAGGCAGATTCTTCACTGCTGAGCCACCGGGGAAGCCAAAAAGAAATCATGATCAAAATTTATTAGGAATTGTGTCTGTCTGAGAATTAGGACTGGAAGATGCTCCCTCAGCCCTTTGATCTCTGAGACCCAGGAAGGAGGTTTCCTGAGAGAGAGAAAAATGTTCAGTGAAAAATGAGAAAGTGAATATTGTTATTTTATAGTGTGAATCAGTTCACCTTGCACCTGGGTTACTAGACTCATTCAGACACTCATTGAGTGCATACCTGTTAAGGGCCAACCTTGTAAGGTGTGCTGTAGATGCAGAAATGGGCAGAGTAACTGCCTTCAAGGAACTCACAGTCTAGTGTAATTTATCAGCACTAATAAAATCATCATGCAGTGTGTCCAATACTGTAATTGTGACCAGGGTTATGGAAGGGTAGATCTGTAACAAACACTGTTGGAAATTGTAATGGAGGAATGGCTCATTGGCAGGTCAGAGGTTACTTTCTTGAGGAAAAGAGGATTTAGCTGAAATTAGAAGGAAGAATAGGAATTAACAAGGAGAAGATATTTGGAGGTGGGGATGGAGAGAGAGGTCCTTAAGTCTAGGTTCCGTGGGGTCAGTGAGTGTTGCTGGGAGATATACTCCAAGAACAGGGTTTTAGTCTTTATCCTACTGAAAAATACTAAGCAGGAAATGGCCCAGTGAGATTTGCACTTTGAAAGGCTCATTCTGCGATGTGGTAAGTGCCACATGTAGGCTGGTACTAGGGGTATGGGGGAGTCAGGGTCAGACTGTGTAGATCATCAGGAATCCAGGTAGATAAGAGAGAATCCAAGAACTGCAGGGCAGTCTCAGCCTAGGTGGCAGGTGAGCATTCGAAAAAAAGAGTAGAGGTGACCTCCTTATGAAGGCTTTCCAGGTGGCTCAGTGGTAAAGAATCCACCTGCCACTACAGGAGATGCAGGAGATGGGGGTTTGATCCCTGAGTCAGGAAGATCTCCTGGAGGAGGAAATGACAACCCACTCCAATATTCTTGCCTGGGAAATTCCATGGACGGAGAAGCCTGGCAGGCCATGGTCTGTAGGGTTGCAAAGAGTAGGACACGACTGAGCACAGCAAAGCAGTATGGGAAATAGCCTAAAATAAAATGCCAGAGTCCAAGCTTGCATAGTAGAAACACCATTTAAAGGAATTGGTTAAGAATTTGCAGCATTTTGTTTGCTCCTGACAAGGCAAGTTGAAGCCTGGATTAAGCTAGAAATAATGTTTTCCATAGTGCCTCCCAAAGACTAGGTACCACACACCCTCAGAGCTGAAGCTTGTGGGGCTCATCAGAAGTGGCCTGGGAGGTCCTGCAGAATCTGATGGCTAGAGACCCTGTGGACTCACATAACCTCAAAGGGCTTCTGGACAGCTGTTCTTATTTAGACAACATTGGGGGATATTTCCCATGAGTAATCACCATATTTTATTCACATATATTTGGAAACTTTGAGTGTAGCCAAGAATATTTTAGTCTTTTAGGAAGCAAGTCTCCAAATGTGCTTATCACAAAGCCTTTGAGTTTTCAAGTCACTTTGGAATGAGAATATTTTTCTCCCAAACCATGAAGTCTAAATCCAGCTCGTGTTTTTGCACTGGAACACTGTGTTTCCCCAAGTTACCCATGTGCTTAAGGCTAAAATAATATATTTGGGATAGTAAAGTGCGGAGTAAAAAAGCATAAGGCATAGTTGAATCAAGTCAGTCTTGAGAAAAGGTTCCTGCTGGGAGCGAGCTCTACCCGTGGCAAAGGTCATGAGGAAGGAGGCTTGGCATACGCAAAGGTGGGATCGAGCCTCAGGAGTCCCCCTGGAAATTCTCGAGCATCTACCCCCAAAACCAGAGTCTGCCTACCTACTGCTTTGTGCTTTCACCTACACCTCTGACTTTACAGGGGGCTGTCCCCCACTACCTCTCTCTGAAAAAAGAGTTAGCTTACAGCTCCAGTTAATAATTCCTGGGTGTGACAGTGTTTCAACCTACAAACTCATTTGGAAGTCCTCTAGCCTGCCTGAATAGGTTTTTCCAGCCACATGTGATTGTTCAGAGCCTCCCAACTGTAAGAGGCAGGAGATGTTCTAAACTGTCTAAACACAGATTCCTTTGAGATTGATTAGAAATTGTATTGGTGAAGGGTTTTTCACTTATTGGGCCAATGTTTGCTGCTAAGTCTCCATACCCCTTACCTACTGTGTCCTTGGCAGTGTATTGATTGATATAATGGGTGTATAGAAATGTAAGTAGTAGCCTCAATGTTTGTAACCTTGGACCCCTGAGTTAATTCTTTTCTTGATTGAGCCCACCTCACCTTTGCCCTATAGGAATGCAGCTTTGTCCAATGCTTTTTTGGAGGCTGGTGCCTGACTTTGGAATAATCACCTTTAGAGAAAAATAAGTTTCTTAAAATGTTAACAGGCCTCCTGGCCAGAAGATGATGTAAATCACCTAAACTTTTGCATATGATAAGTTTGCAGGAAGAAAGCCTGGCTTGCTGCATGACTCTACCCCTTCCCCCATTATCCTCTATGCACTACTTAAGGTATAAAAACTACTTTGGAAAATAAAGCGCGGGCCTTGTTCACCAAAACTTGGTCTCCCCATGTCGTTCTTTCTCTCACCTTCTGGCTGAATTATTCAGCCTCTTTTCTCCACTGAATTTTCTCACTGAGCTATCCTTATTTAACCACTCTTTACTTCCTTAATTAATGTTTAATTAAGCAATTGTTTCCTGATCGCCGGTGCCGTCTCCCCTTCGAATTCCCTGGATCCACTGGGGCTGGACCCCGGCAGGTTCCCTTCCCACTTTGAAGGAGTTGGGCTTAAATGAAATCTGTGACTGAGGAACAAAGATGGGAGAATATAACAAGTTAGTGTTGGAGAAAGGCTATTAGAGACCTCTGAGCGATCATGCTCTGGGGGTGCAGTCCTAGTCCTAGAGATGCTCTCTCTGTGATCAGGGATAAAGACCGCCAAGAACAGGGGTGTTAGAAGCCAGTGGCCGTGTGCCAGCTTCCTGTCGTGGTAGGAGCCTGGGGCCAAAGCCATGCCTTCACCTTAAATTTCTGTAGGTTTCAGAATGACTTATAGACCATCCCCAAGATTCTTGCTGATAACCCATAAAGAGATCTTCAGATCGTATAAACTTGTTTATACACAAACCCTTTACAAAGTGAATGTCAGCCAACAACAAAAGTTACTTTTTGGGAAGGTTAAATTCAGGAAAGGTGACCTGTTATTTCTCAAACATCTGAATACAGTATAGCTTTTGAAGAAATATTTTTGTTATGAAGAGGAAAGTGGGTGATCAAAGTGGCAGGAGAAAGAAGGAAGAATAATAGAGAATCCAGATATATCAGTGAACATAGTATTAAAAAGAAAATCCCTAATCTGCATTTAGTGCATAAGAACTTAAATCTACCTAGTCAAATAACTTTGACTCTCCCAAACAACGAATACTTTGTTAGCTACTTTACAACATTGCTACAGAACTGTTATCCTCTGTGTGGTGCTTTTGGGCATCCCAGATAGCACAGAATCCATGTGCCAATGCAGGAGTTGCAGGTTCGATTCCTGGGTCGGGAAGATTCCCCTGGAGTAGGAAATGGCAACCCACTCTAGTATTATTGCCTGAGAAATCCATGGACAGGGGAGCCTGATGGGCTGCAGTTCATGGGGTCTCAAAGAGTTGCACATGACTTAGCGACTGAGCATGCACGCAGCATTCACGTCTGCTGGTATGGTGAACTGGTCACCTTTTAAAAATTAGAACAGTATGAACTCCCCTTCAATCCTTGCTGATGACTTTGGAAACCATGTTTGAAGGCTGGCTTGATGGGGCATGGTGGTTACAACTTTGGCCTTTTAGAGGGCTTTTCTCATTCTTTGGAGACCCAGCCCTATTTCTTCAGTCCTGGCCAAGTATCAGTCAGGATCCCTAATCTCTGCCATAGGAGTGAGTATTTGACCCAGGCTGGCTAATTAGGAATCTTTCATGAAAGGGCTGGTAGGTGAAGGATAGGTCACATGACCCAAGTCGGACCATTCAGATTCTTCCCTGAATGGGTACATAGACACTGGGAGAGAAAGCTCCCCTTTCCACTGAAGCTTACTAGACTGGCAGGGTGTAAGTCAAGTTGTTGGCTGAATGCAATTGAGCAGAAGGAGGAGGCCACCAGGGAACTGCAAACGGTGGAATCAGAACCTCTTTCTGTAATTTTGTTAAGTACCTAAATGAGGCCTGTTTCATGACAGATGGAGGATTTTAGGGATTAATGGTTTTTTTTAAATAGCTTCATAATTGCAGACACTGATTTTTGATACATATATGCTTTCTATTGCATGGATTAAAACTATCATTCAATTCCTTTCCAGTCTTCCTGTCAAGATGACAAATGACCCAGATCAGAAAAGTACCAGCTGGCAGAGGCTGTCAGCTCATAATTTTGCCACCACCAGAAACAGTGGTGGCAGTGCCTGCTGTCTTGTCTTTCTTCTTCTGGGAACTGGATTTCTGTGAAAATCATCTCCTAACACCCAATGTACAAGGGTAGGATGAATAAGAAGCAGTCCTGTTATATCGTTGGGAAAGTTTAATGGGAACTGGCTGCCCATCCAGTGGCTGGCTGTTCTTTGTGTAGAGTGTTAGCTGGGAAAAACCCAGAAATCTGCAATTCCTGTGTAGCTGAAATTTAAACACAGCTATCCTATAAATATAGGACTGGCCAAATCTCTTTCTGAACAAAACTACGAGAAAGATTGTTTACAGTTTGGTTTCAGTGTTGAGTTTGTGTGTAGATATGGTGACCGTGGGCTGGGTTCTCGATACTTGAGGCAAAGAGAACCCTGTTCAGTATTACTGGGAAGGCTGTGCATTACTGGAGGAAAGACACAGACTCATTCTCTCTTTTGTTATTATTTAGTCCCTAAGTCATGCCCTACTTTTTTGTGACCCCATAGACTATAGCCCATTCAGCTCCTCAGTCCACGGGATTCTCCAGGCCAGAATACTGGAGTGGGTTGTCATTTCCTCCTACAGGGGATCTTCCCTACCCAGGGATCGAACCTGCCTCTCTTGCATTGGCAGGCGGATTCCGTACCACTGAGCCAACAGGGAAGCCCATTCTCTCATTAGGCCCATCAGAAACTGTGAACTTTGCTCTGTGCACCTGGAATCTTCCTCTTCTTGGTTGGATAAGCATGCCCATGGGATGTCTCTTAGACTGTACCCCAGCCCATTATCTATAATTGTCACAAGTGAGATAGGTCTCTCATATATGTGTACACACACATCAGAAACACTTTCCTAGTATGTGGCAACATGGGGAAGAGGCAGAGAGTTTGGAAGATGTCAGAAAGAGCAATTAGTTCAGGGGTTGGCTAACTTTCTCCATGAAGAACCAGACAGGGTTGGTTCTTCTTTTAGGGTTGGTAAGGCATGCTATGGAGAAGGCAATGGCACCCCACTCCAGTACTCTTGCCTGGAAAATCCCATGGACAGAGGAGCCTGGTGGGCTGCAGTCCATGGGGTCGCTGAGAGTCGGACACGACTGAGCGACTTCACTTTTACTTTTCACTTTCATGCATTGGAGAAGGAAATGGCAACCCACTCCAGTGTTCTTGCCTGGAGAATCCCAGGGACAGAGGAGCCTAGTGGGCTGCCGTCTCTAGGGTCGCACAGAGTCGGACACGACTGAAGCGACTTAGTAGCAGCAGCAGCAGCAGCAGCAAGGCATGCTATGTTGCAGCTACTCAGCTTTGCTGTTGCAGCACAAAAGAAGCTACAGACAGTGTGTAAATAAGTGGTGTGGCTGTGTTCCAATAAAACTTTATTTACAAAAACTGGTGGCAGCTGAATTTGGTGCTTGGGCCCTGGTGTTTTACTCCTGGCTAGTCCTACGCCACGGAATTAAAAGACACTTGCTCCTTGGAAGGAAAGATATGCCAAACCTAGACAGTGTATTAAAAAGAAGAAACATCACTTTGCTGACAAAATTCCATATCATCAAAGCTATAGTTTTTCCAGTGGTCATGGACAGGTGTGAGAGTTGGACCACAAAGAAGGCTGAGTGCCGAAGAATTGATGTTTTAAAATTGTGGTGCTGGATCTGAGTATTCTTGGAAGGACTGATGCTGAAGTTGAAGCTCCAATGCCTTTTTTTTTTTGCAAACCCAGACTGGCGACTTGTTTCACACATGATATTATACATGTTTCAATGCCATTCTCCCAAATCATCCCACCCTCTCTCTCTCCCACAGAGTCCAAAAGACTGTTCTATACATCGTTGTCTCTTTTGCTGTCTCGTATACAGGGTTATTGTTACCATCTTTCCAAATTCCATATATATGCGTTAGTATACTGTATTGGTGTTTTTCTTTCTGGCTTACTTCACTCTAGCTCCAATGCTTTTGTACCTAATGTGAAGAGCCAACTCACTGGAAAAGATGCTGATGCTGGGAAAGATTGAAGGCAGGATGAGAAGGGGACAACAGAGAATGAGATGATTAGATAGCATCACTGACTCAATGGACATGAGTTTGAGCAAACTCTGGGAGTTAATGGAGGACAGAGGAGCCTGGTGTGCTGTAATCCACAGGGTCTCAAAGAGCTGGCCACAACTTAGTGACTGAACAACAGCAATTCCTATGCCCTAGATGAGGAAACTTGAAGGCAAAATTATCCATTGGCCTCATTGCTAGCAAGGAGTCCAGATTTCAGAAACCTGGAGCCCAATCACTTCATTTCCACCTGTCTCACACTGTAGCCTTTGGTTCTTGAGTCCAAGTTAAAGAGGTACTTGGTCCTTCTTTTCTCTGGAGGGCTGCGCATAAGCTCAAGGAATGAATTCTTTAAAAACAGGGCTTCTCAACTTAGGTTTGGTGCTGCCACCTGGATACTTACGGCGTTGTTCTCATGCTGTGTTGGAGGCTGAGCCATGTCAGATCACTACACAGTCTTCAAGGGAAACTCAAGGGCCTGATGACCATGAAGATTCTCTGTGGTTGACCTTACAGGAGAGATTATCATCCTGGAAACCCTATCCCAAGAGATTTGGAGTCAGAGAAATAGAAAGAGGTAAGATGTAGACAAATAAGCTTCATGGGACCAAGAGGGCTCCAGAACCTTCTCATTCTGAGGAGGATCACAGTCTCTTAGATCTAACAAACCAAAGGCTGCCTGTTACCCACTTCCTTGGAGAAGGACCCGAAGGAAAACATTTTCTGACCACAGTAACCTGGGCTCAGGATGGAGAGCAAAGGACATAGTGTTGAAATAATATCTGTGAAAAGTCTGCATTAGAGGACGTTTGAAAGGACTTTTATTTCTTTCAATTAGATGCATTAATAAAGATTAATAAGTATTAAGATGGAAAAAGAACAACTCACATATTGTTCTGCCTTATCTAAACCAATTTCAGAAATCACACAGTTAATTCTGAACATAATTCTGCAAATTTCTTCAGAGGGATAATTCCATCTTCAATGGAATTAGCAACATTCAGGACATTTACCAAGCCTTCCCCTCTTCTTACCTAACACACTTTACTACCATCCCCCAAACGTCATTACTCAGTTGTTTACACCTTATAGGTAGTCAGACGCACTTAACCCTGCACCTTTACTCTTTATTTAGCTTGACTGGAGCGTTCATTATTTTAATCTTGTCTCATGAATCACACTCTTGATTTTGAATCACTAGGTTAACTTTGCACTGAATATTCTCTGATTCACTTTCTATTCTAGAAGTGGAACTGTAAACAGCTATAGGAAAATAAATAAAAGCCCAAGTCATCTTCTTCCCACATATTGGAGTGTTGTCTTACAGGAGACTTAATTATTTAATTAATTTAAGAATTTGAAGATTCGATTACATCCCAGAACTCAGGTGGCCCATTTGATGTCTCTTTTAGCATAAGCTGAACAGAATTGAAATGTCATTAAATCTAATTCTGCTGCTAATTTGTTTAGGGATTGTTTGGTTGTAAAGAACAGACATCCAGCCAAGCTAACTTGAGCAAAAATCAAAATGAAATTTATTGGAAGAACACTGGGCCCAGACTACAGAAGGCCAGCTAGGGATCTTCAAGGGCCCAAGCCAGGAGCTGGCATCAGGGCCAAGGTCAACTTCTGTCTCCCTGGGGTGCTGCCTTTCATCATCTCATATCTCTGCAGTTTCCAAAGAAATTGGATAGAGCCTGGACTAGAGCTTGGGTCTCCAACTCAGAGCCCCAGCCTCTGAGCTCCTCACCAGTGTTTATCACACTCTGCAGGGGTGCCACAGGGCATCTCCAAATGTTCAAGAATCTATCCAAATCAGAAAAGATGGAGCCCTCTTGGAGAAGCCCCCTCATCTGTGTCCTTGGCTTTATGTGTCAGGTTCTATGTAAGAGAAACATGTGACAAAGAGGTTCTGCTGTCTATTTTGTGCTCCTGTGGAATCAAGTCCTGGGAATAAATTGATCTAAACAAACAACAAAACAGCAGGAACTGTAACTGGTGGGGTGATTATACTTTACTTGGTAGCACATGAACTAGTTGCCTTGAGAATAGGTTTCCTTTTGGTTTCTCAGGACATAAGAGCCCATTGATTTTCTGGCTCTCTAAACATGGGACAAACTAGAGAGCAGGGACTGGAAAACCCAGGCTGTGTGCTGTCGCTGCTCGTTTTGTCAATAAAGTTTTATTGCAATACAGTCATCCCTTTTCATTTGTGTTTTGTCTTTGGTGACGATAGCAAAGTTGAGTTGTGACAAGCACCATCTGGCACATATTGCCTTAAATATTTACCACCTGGCCATTTACAGGAAGTTTGTTGATCCTTGGACTAAAGAAATAAAACAAAAACTATTTTTTTTTAACTTCAATATGTCACAGAGAGATGTTTCAGATGGTTCTGGAGTTAAAAGACAAATGGATGCAGGACTCTGCAAGAAGGAAATGACTCTTCTCCCATCTCAACTTCACGGTGGAGTCTGATCATGGAATTGTTTCAGAGAGTGGTTGTAAACCAGGGGCCACCCAGGTAATGTGCTCGATCAGATGTTTTACCAGTACGAGCTGCAATTCGAATAGTTTGACAAGAAACAAATAAGCTGCAGGGAAGCGTGAATTATGACCAGGATCTGGGTGTATGTGGTTGGGACCTTGCAGAGTATGGATTGAACGATATCCTCTCAAGCCTTGATGAACTGTTGGTTGGTTCTGGGGTAAAAGCTGAGGAAAAGTCAAGAGAAAATATGCATTTGACAAGAACTGAGAATACAGCTTTGAGACGGCAAAGTGGATGATTCAGAAGAGGATTTTGACACTTGGTGTGAAGGAACAAAGCTTGCTTGCATCCGGCAGGGAGAGGCTGGGTTGGTTTCCATGGCAAAGTGTAGCCACAGCTGTCCTCTTCCCGTGCCCCTTGGAGATGCTGTGGAAGTGAGTGGGTATGAGTGTTGTCTTAGTCTCTCTTCCTTCTGACACCTGGTTAGCACCTGGCCTCTTCTTCTGTGAAGGGAAGTCTCCCTCCCCCCCACCGCTGTGCCTTCATTTTAATCTGATGGGCCTCCCATCTCACTAAGCATTTTCCCAAATGTCTCTCTCTCTTCTAATTTTTTGTTTTTGCCTGCACTGGGTCTTTGTCGCTGAGTGGGCTCTTCTCTAGTTTCCTCGCATGGGGGCCACTCTCCAGTTGCGGTGTGTGGGCCTCTCAGTGCGGTGGCTTCTTTGGTTGCAGAGCACGGGCTCTAGGGCACGCGGGCTCCAGTAATGACAGCACGTGGGCACAGTAGCTGTGGAGCCCAGGCTTAGTTACCCTTTGGCCTGTGGATCTTTCCCCATCAGAGATCGAATCTGTGTTTCCTTCATTGGCAGGTGGGTTCTTTACCCCTGAGCCGCCAGGGAAGCCCCCCTCCCACCACACACACACAAATGTCTCCTTATTATGTGGTTCACCTGTATAATTCTGTTCTAGCTTTTCTTTCTCTTTACTATTTGAATAAATCAGCTCTTGTGTGGATAATCATGTCAATGATAATGATATTTGTTTATTTGTTACGACCTGATATTAATCATCTATTGAATGCATTTTTATGTGTCAAGCATTTGAAGTACTTTTACTCATTTGACCCTTATACTGGCCCTTGGGAAGTGAAAATAACTATAATTCCTATGTTACAAATGACAAATCTGAGGCTTAGGAAGATTAAGTACTTAAAATAATTCACATCTTCATTCATTCAACAAATGTCTATTGGCTGACTGCATGTGCCTAGTACAGCGCTGAGTGTACTGCAGTGAGCACCTCGTCATGAAGTGTGCAACCTATGCTGAGAACAGCAGCCAGAGCATTAACAAAACAAACACGTGATTCCAGAGTAGGATGCCTGATCAGTATGAAAGGACCAGGTAAAGGGCAGTAAATGGGCACCATAGGCACAGGGCTGCCTGGCTCCCAAGTTCATCCAGACTAAAGTCTGTCTCTGAGATTGATATTCTTGGCCACTTTTTCTTTCTGTCCTTCCTCCTTCAGTGCAACACTGTAGCCTAGAGTTGGATGAGACTCTGAAATCCCATGATCCTGCCTCAGTTCAGTTGGTCAGTCATGTCCAACTCTTTGTGACCCCATGGACTGTAGCACGCCAGGCTTCCCTGTCCTTCACCAACTCCCAGAACTTGCTCAAACTCATGTCCATTGAGTTGGTGATGCCATCCAACCATCTCATCCTCTGTCATTCCCTTCTCCTCCTGCATTCAATCTTTCCCAGAATCAGGGTCTTTTCCAAGTCCTGATCCTGTCTAATTCATCTTACAAGGTGGATTTCTCCATTATCTATTTCATCTCAGTCTTCTTCAGGTGTAGAGATGAGACTGTATAGCCTTCCCCAGAAGACTTTTCTATTTTTTTCTTTCTCATTATAAACAAAGAGCAAGTCCATTTCTCTCACTTCTTCCCTGCCTCCCTCTTTCCCTTCATCCCTCCATCCATCTTTCTCTCCCTGCCTCCATCAGTTTACATCACTTTATTTCCACTGGGGAGTGTTCTGAATTCAACTCAGGAAGTATTTATTGAGGATGCCTGGGGCTTAGCAGAGTGCTTTCCATAAATATTTATTGAATAAATGCAAGTGCTAGGCTAAAAAGAAGACTTACTTAAACCAGACAGGATCCTTAAGACTTACTTAAACCAGACAGCATCTGACACCGGCCTCAAGGTGTTGTCCACTGGCTAAGTAAACTGACACAAAATCAGCTCCCCACAGTCCAAGGCTGGGAGAAGCGGGCACGATTAAGGTGGTTCACTTGAGGTGGCTCTCCAAGAATTCTTCTGTGTGATATTCCAAGAAACTGGGTTTGTTTCATGATTCCATTAGGAGCGCAGTTCAATGATCAGCTTCTCTTAATGCACTGATTTGCAGTTTTCCTGAACTATGTCTAAGGATCTTTTAATTTTTTTTTCCCTTTCTTTTGATCTCAAAAGAAGGACATTTTTTCAAAACTCAGAGAAGGCTCTGCATGTCATTGTTCAGGATGGATTTAATAGCACTATTCCCAGTGGCATGAATTTGTTAGGGTGGTGTTGCTGGCAGAAGTGAGCAGAGAGATGATGAGGTTACAGTCGCCAACATGATCTTATTCATTACTTTAATTAGGTGTTGTTCTGTCTGCCTCCCTTTAAAATGTAAATCCCGTCAGAGCAGGAGCCTGGTGTCTCTTGGTCCCTTTGCATTACCAGTGTCTGGACAGCGTCTAGCACAAGTCGGTGCTCAAAATTATCTGTTGAGAGACGATGGAGGAATGGAAGGACCACACCTTTTTTTTTTTTGGATCACAGAAGAGCCTTTCAAGTAAGTTGATGACATTCAGTTTTCTGGTCTCCTAGACTTGGATGATTAAAAGAAGGCAATTGGAATAGGAAGGAGTGCTGAGAGCAGTGAGGGGGGAATCCAAGAATGGCCATAAGGCCCTGCCAGAGCTCAAACACGTAGCATGTTTGGGGGACATCGCATGTGGGGGCAGATGGAGCTAGCCCCCTCAAAAGCCCATGAAAATGTGCGTGCACACACATGAAGCTGTGTGAGCAGCAGGGTCTCTGACCCCTGCCCCTGTCCCCTCTGAGCTCTGCTGTGTCCCGCCTCTCACAGCTGCCTGGCCCCAAGGCTTTCCTGTTTTCCACAGGATCATTCCCACGAAGTGGGTATTTCCCTCTATGGGTCTGATGGTCTCCAAGCCAGGTCTTCCCTCTCAATGCTGCGCAAACCACTGGTCCCCAGAGGGCCATCTCTGCTGGGTCCCAAGCGGGGCTGGGGGGAAGTCCCTTCCTCTGGCTCTGAGGACCATAGCAAACATTCCGTGACTCACTGTTCATACCAGACACTTTATATATATAAACTCACTGATAGGCTACCCACTCCAGTATTCTTGGGGTTCCCTGGTGGCTCAACTGGTAAAGAATCTGCCTTCAATGTGGGAGACCTGGGTTTGATCCTTGGGTTGGGAAGATCCACAGGAGAAGGGAAAGACCACCCACTCCAGCATACTGGCCTAGAGAATTCCATGGACTATGTGTAGTCCAAGGGGTCAAAAAGAGTAGGACACGATTGAGCGAATTTCACTTCACCATGATTCACCAAAGAGAGTTTCCTCCTCCCCCCGTCCCCAGTTCTACATCTCTAAAATTGGGATGCATTGTAGAATCCATGTGAGAGACCCAGTGAAATCCAGCCTCCAGTCCTGCCAGCATCACCGTGAGGAGGGCATTATCATCTCCCACTTAAGGAAGAGGCATGGGGCTTATGTAACAGGTGACATATAGTGGAGCTGGGAATCTGCTGGAGCCCTGAGCCCATGCTTTTCATGGGCTACATGTTATCCCATGCCTTGTTACCTGGACAGCAGGCCACACTGCTATCTGCCCCTCTCTCCTGTCAATCACTTTTGTGACCCAGAAGCTTCTGAGCACACACCTGTCTTAAAAATGTACACCCATGGCTGATTCACGTCAATGTATGCAAAACCACTACAATATTGTAAAGTAATTAGCCTCCATTTAAAATAAATAAATTAAAAAAAATTAATACAGGAACCTCAAAAAATCCAGTTGGGAGGCCAGAAGGGGGAGCTCTCATGCTCTCTGAGGATCAGATCAGATCAGATCAGCCGCTCAGTCGCGTCCGACTCTTTGCAACCCCATGAATCGCAACACACCAGGCCTCCCTGTCCATCACCAATTCCCAGAGTTCACTGAGACTCACATCCATTGAGTCGGTAACGCCATCCAGCCATCTCATCCTCTGTCGTCCCCTTCTCCTCTTGTCCCCAATCCCTCCCAGCATCACAGTCTTTTCCAATGAGTCAACTCTTCGAATGAGGTGGCCAAAGTACTGGAGTTTCAGCTTTAGCATCATTCCTTCGAAAGAAATCCCAGGGC
>NW_011495018.1:11085389-11086083 GCF_000754665.1 Bison bison bison | reverse complement strand
CTCCAACACCACAGTTCAAAAGCATCAATTCTTCGGCACTCAGCCTTCTTCACAGTCCAACTCTCACATCCATACATGACCACGGGAAAAACCACAGCCTTGACTAGACGAACCTTTGTTGGCAAAGTAATATCTCTGCTTTTGAATAGGCTATCTAGGTTGCTCATAACTTTCCTTCCAAGGAGTAAGCGTCTTTTAATTTCATGGCTGCAGTCACCATCTGCAGTGATTTTGGAGCCCAGAAAATAAAGTCTGACACTGTTTCCACTGTTTCCCCATCTATTTCCCATGAAGTGATGGGACCAGATGCCATGATCTTTGTTTTCTGAATGTTGAGCTTTAAGCCAACTTTTTCACTCTCCTCTTTCACTTTCATCAAGAGGCCCTTTAGTTCCTCTTCACTTTCTGCCATAAGGGTGGTGTCATCTGCGTATCTGAGGTTATTGATATTTCTCCCGGCAATCTTGATTCCAGTTTGTGCTTCTTCCAGTGCAGCATTTCTCATGATGTACTCTTCATATAAGTTAAATAAGCAGGGTGACAATATACAGGCTTGATGTACTCCTTTTCCTATTTGGAACCAGTCTGTTTTTCCATGTCCAGTTCTACTGTTGCTTCCTGACCTGCATACAAATTTCTCAAGAGGCAGATCAGGTGGTCTGGTATTTCCATCTCTTTCAGAATTTTCCACAGT
>NW_011495018.1:11084272-11084492 GCF_000754665.1 Bison bison bison | reverse complement strand
TAATTTTTAAACTTTACATAATTGTATTAGTTTTGCCAAATATCAAAATGAATCCACCACAGGTATACATGTGTTCCCCATCCTGAACCCTCCTCCCTCCTCCCTCCCCATACCATCCCTCTGGGTCGTCCCAGTGCACTAGCCCCAAGCGTCCAGTATCGTGCATCGAACCTGGACTAGCATCTCATTTCATACATGATATTTTACATGTTTCAATGCC
>NW_011495018.1:11083773-11084172 GCF_000754665.1 Bison bison bison | reverse complement strand
GTGAAATGGTACCTCATAGTGGTTTTTGATTTGCATTTCTCTGATAATGAGTGATGTTGAGCATCCTTTTCATGTGTTTGTTAGCCATCTGTATGTCTTCTTTGGAGAAATGTCTATTTAGTTCTTTGGCCCATTTTTTGATTGGGTCGTTTATTTTTCTGGAGTTGAGCTGTAGGAGTTGCTTGTATATTTTTGAGATTAGTTGTTTGTCAATTGCTTCATTTGCTATTATTTTCTCCCATTCTGAAGGCTGTCTTTTCACCTTGCTGATAGTTTCCTTTGATGTACAGAAGCTTTTAAGGTTAATTAGGTCCCATTTGTTTATTTTTGCTTTTATTTCCAATATTCTGGGAGGTGGTTCATAGAGGATCCTGCTGTGATGTATGTCAGAGAGTGTTT
>NW_011495018.1:11081923-11083032 GCF_000754665.1 Bison bison bison | reverse complement strand
ATGGTGTATGATCTTTTTAATGTGTTGTTGGATTCTGATTGCTAGAATTTTGTTAAGGATTTTTGCATCTATGTTCATCAGTGATATTGGCCTGTAGTTTTCTTTTTTTGTGGCATCTTTGTCAGGTTTTGGTATTAGGGTGATGGTGGCCTCATAGAATGAGTTTGGAAGTTTACCTTCCTCTGCAATTTTCTGGAAGAGTTTGAGTAGGATAGGTGTTAGCTCTTCTCTAAATTTTTGGTAGAATTCAGCTGTGAAGCCATCTGGACCTGGGCTTTTGTTTGCTGGAAGATTTTTGATTACAGTTTCAATTTCCGTGCTTGTGATGGGTCTGTTAAGATTTTCTATTTCTTCCTGGTCGAGTTTTGGAGAGTTGTACTTTTCTAAGGATTTGTCCATTTCTTCCTCGTTGTCCATTTTATTGGCATATAATTGTTGATAGTAGTCTCTTATGATCTTTTGAATTTCTGTGTTGTCTGTTGTGATCTCTCCATTTTCATTTCTAATTTTATTGATTTGCTTTTTCTCCCTTTGTTTCTTGATGAGTCTGGCTAATGGTTTGTCAATTTTATTTATCCTTTCAAAGAACCAGCTTTTGTTTGTTGATTTTTGCTATGGTCTCTTTTGTTTCTTTTGCATTTATTTCTGCTCTAATTTTTAAGATTTCTTTCCTTCTACTAACCCTGGGGTTCTTCATTTCTTCCTTTTCTAGTTGCTTTAGGTGTAGAGTTAGGTTATTTATTTGACTTTTTTCTTGTTTCTTGAGGTGTACCTGTATTGCTATGAACTTTCCTCTTAGGACTGCTTTTACCGTGTCCCACAGGTTTTGGGTTGTTGTGTTTTCATTTTCATTCATTTCTATGCAAATTTTGATTTCTTTTTTGATTTCTTCTGTGATTTGTTGGTTATTCAGCAGCGTGTTGCTCAGCCTCCATATTTTGGAATTTTTAATAGTTTTTCTCCTGTAATTGAGATCTAATCTTACTGCATTGTGGTCAGAAAAGATGCTTGGAATGATTTCTATTTTTTTGAATTTACCAAGGCTAGCTTTATGGCCCAGGATGTGATCTATCCTGGAGAAGGTTCCATGTGTGCTTGAGAAAAAGGTG
>NW_011495018.1:11078779-11079917 GCF_000754665.1 Bison bison bison | reverse complement strand
TTGTGTCGGTGTTCTGGTGGGTGGTAGCTGTATTTCTTCTCTCTGGAGTGCAATGAAATGTCCAGTAATGAGTTATGAGATGTCTATGGTTTTGGGGTGACTTTGGGCAGCTTGTATCTTGAAGCTCAGGGCTGTGTTCCTCTGTTGCTGGAGAATTTGCTTGGTATGTCTTTCCCTGGAACTTGTTGGCCCTTGTGTGGTGCTTGGTTTCAGTGTCGGTGTGGAGGCGTTTGATGAGCTCCTGTCTATTAATGTTCCTTGGAGTCAGGAGTTCCCTGGAGTCAGGGTTTGGACTTAAGCCTCCTGCTTCTGGTTATTGGTCTTATTTTTACAGTAGTTTCAAAACTTCTCCTTCTATACAGCACCACTGATAAAACATCTACATTAAAGATGAAAAGTTTCTCTACTGTGAGGGTCACTCAGAGAGGTTCACAGCGTTACATGGAGAAGAGGGAGGAGGGAGTTAGAGGTGACCCAAATGAGATGAGGTGGAATCAATTGTGGAGAGAGTCGGGTAGCCAGTAGTCACTTCCTTATGTGCACTCCACAACTGGACCACTCAGAGATGTTCACAGAGTTACACAGAGAATAGAAGAAGGAGGAAGGAAACAGAGGTGGCCAGAAGGATAAAAGGGGGGAATGAAAAGGAGGGAGACAGATCCAGCCAGTAATCAGTTCCCTAAGTGTTCTCCACCATCTGGAACACACAGAAACTCACAGAGTTGGGTAGAGTAGAGAGGGGTTAGGGAGGAGACACAGGCGACCTGGTGGAGAAAAAGGAGAGTCCAAAGGGAGGGAGAGCAGTCAAGTCAGTTATCTCACTCCCTAGTGAAAAATGGGTCCTGAGCATTGGGTTCTTAAAGGTACAAAATTGTTAACAAATACATAAAAGCAAAAATTAAAAATCTAGAGTAGAGTTTGGAATTTCAAAAATACGATGTTAAAGAAAAGAAGAAGGAAAAGAAAGAGAGAAAAAACGAACAAAGAAAAACAAACAAGGTCGCTAAAATTATAAAGAAAATACAGGTATAAAATTGATAACTAATACCAAAAAGCAAAAATTAAAAATCTAGAGTAGAGTTTGGAATTTCAAAAATACAATGTTAAAAAAAAGGAAGAAGAGACATAAAGAGAGAAA
>NW_011495018.1:11076720-11078297 GCF_000754665.1 Bison bison bison | reverse complement strand
ATCTATAGGCCCCTTCCTATGTAGTCCGTAGTAACCACGGGGGTTTAATCTATTGCCTGTAGCTTCCAAGGCATTTCCCTCTGTTATAACTTATTCTGTTTGCTGGTCTCTTCAGTGTCTGGTTACCACCCTGACACAAAGGGGACGGTGGGGGAAACTTTTTTTTTTTTAGGCTCACTTGTTCATTCGCGCTATGGGGAGGGAGGGAAAGATGCTGTAAACAAATAACACTGGCGTGCGCTCGCAGTGCCTCAGCCACACTGGGTCTGCCCCCACTCACGGCGCGTGTAGCCTCCCTGCCCACGCTGCTCGGGCTCTAGGTTGTTCCGCCGGGAACAATCCGAGGCCGGCCCTGGGCTGCATGCACCTCCCAGGTCCAAGCCGCTCAGGTTCAGGCACTCGGGTAGTCCTCAGAGGCGCAGACTCAGTTGGGCCTGCGTTTTGTGCTCTTCCCAGGTCTGAGCAGCTCAGGTGATGAGGTGTTTGGCGAGCGCCAATGCTGCGACTTATCGCCTCCCCGCCACTCGGTTATCTGAGTGTAAAACTGGCGCACCTTCTCAGGCAAATGTTGACCGTCCAGACCCCCAAGAAGTTTTCGTTAGCAAAGAAGCCTGCTTACAGTTTTATAGATAATGTCTCTCTGGGGCTGCGATTGTCCCCTTCTGGCTCTGGCTGCCTGTTACCGGAGGGGGAAGGTCTGCAGCTGGCTATCTCTGTTCAGTCCTTTGTTCCGTGCGTGGGCCTGGCAGTGTCTTAGGTTGGGGCTGGCTTTTCGCGTGGTAGATATCCCACAGTCTGGTTTGCTAGCCCAAACTATTTCGCTCAGATAGTGCTCAGGGTATTCAGGCCAGATTCTTACTCTCAGCGATGCAGCCCGCGCCGCGCCTCCCTGCCCAGCCCCCGCTTGCTAATGGCGGATGCAGGCGTCTGCGCTGCTTCTCCGCTGGGGGAGTTACCGTAGGGCTCACAATCTGCGAGTTTTAATTGTTTATTTATTTTTTCTCCCTGTTATGTTGCCCTCTGTGCTTCCAAAGCTCGGCACAGATTCGGCAGTGAGAAGGTTTCCTGGTGTTTGGAAACTTCTCTCTTTTTAAGACTCCCTTCCCGGGACGGAGCTCCGTCCCTCCCTCTTTTGTCTCTTTTTTTGTCTTTTATATTTTTTCCTACCTCCTTTCGAAGAGTTGGGTTGCTTTTCTGGGTGCCTGATGTCCTCTGCTGGCATTCAGTAGTTGTTTTGTGGAATTTACTCGCCGTTTGAATGCTCTTTTGATGAATTTGTGGGGGAGAAAGTGTTCTCCCCGTCCTACTCCTCTGCCATCTTCCCTCTGCCTTTTCTAAAACCAGCTTGCACATCAGGAAGTTCACGATTCACATATTGCTGAAGCCTGGCTTGGAGAATTTTGAGCATTACTTTACTAGCGTGTGAGAGAGTACAACTGTGTGGTAGTTTGAGCATTCTTTAGCATTGCCTTTCTTTGGGATTGGAATGAAAACAGACCTTTTCCAGTCCTGTGGCCATTGCTGAGTTTTCCAAATTTGCTGGCATATTGAGTGCAGCACTTTCACAGCATCATCTT
>NW_011495018.1:11075992-11076251 GCF_000754665.1 Bison bison bison | reverse complement strand
GACAGGTCCATACCATTTCTGTCCTTTATCAAGCCCATCTTTGCATGAAATGTTCCTTTGGTATCTCTGATTTTCTTAAAGAGATCTCTAGTCTTTCCCATTCTGTTGTTTTCCTCTATGTCTTTGTATTGATCACTGAAGAAAGCTTTCTTATCTCTTCTTGCTATTCTTTGGAACTCTGCATTCAGTGTTTATGTCTTTCCTTTTCTCCTTTGCTTTTCGCTTCTCTTCTTTTCACAGCTATTTGTAAAGCCTCCCC
>NW_011495018.1:11051846-11075892 GCF_000754665.1 Bison bison bison | reverse complement strand
GCTCCTGTACAATGTCATGAACCTCATTCCATAGTTCATCAGGCATTCTATCTATCAGATCTAGGCCCTTAAATCTATTTCTCACTTCCACTGTATAATCATAAGGGATTTGATTTAGGTCATACCTGAATGGTCTTGTGGTTTTCCCTACTTTCTTCAATTTAAGTCTGAATTTGGCAATAAGGAGTTCATGATCTGAGCCACAGTCAGCTCCTGGTCTTGTTTTGTTGACTGTATAGAGCTTCTCCATCTTTGGCTGCAAAGAACATAATCAATCTGATTTCGGTGTTGACCATCTGGTGATGTCCATGTATAGAATCTTCTCTTGTGTTGTTGGAAGAGAGTGTTTGTTATGACCAGTGCATTTTCTTGGCAAAACTCTATTAGTCTTTGCCCTGCTTCATTCCGTATTCCAAGGCCAAATTTGCCTGTTAGTCCAGGTGTTTCTTGACTGCCTACTTTTGCATTCCAGTCCCCTATAATGAAGAGGACATCTTTTTTGGGTGTTAGTTCTAAAAGGTCTTGTAAGTCTTCATAGAACCGTTCAACTTCAGCTTCTTCAGCGTTACTGGTTGGGGCATAGACTTGGATTACTGTGATATTGAATGGTTTGCCTTGAAAACGAACAGAGATCATTCTGTCGTTTTTGAGATCGCATCCAAGTACTCATTTTGGACTCTTTTGTTGACCATGATGGCTACTTCATAGCAAAGCCCAACAGGAGGAGGAAAGCCTCCTCTTCCTTCCTGACAAGGACTTAGCCAATGAAAATGCTCAGACTCTTTGTGGACTGTATCCTCCCAACTTCCTTGTCCCCTCCATAAAACAGTTCTCTTTCTCTCCTGCTCTTGCTGTGTAGGGACTTGCAGGTTGGGCTCACCCTGGTGTCCAACCCCAAGTTGCAATTCTCTGCTGATCCTGAATAAACTTGTCTTTGCTGGAGAGATAGCCAGCAGTCTTTTTGTTCCAGATCAACCTGCAAACATGCTCTTTCATACTTCTCAGTCTGACAAAAGACCACCCTGAATATCCACTTTTGCAGCTACACACTCAGAAGGGCCACTGGGTCAGCTGTTCTGCAAGAGGCTGCTTCTGAATTCTAATTTGGGTTTTCCTGGAGACCTTACCTATAAGCTAAGTGCTTCAGATGCAAGACAAGGCTCCTTGACCTGTGTCGACTTCATAAGAGAACTCTCATTTTCTTACTTATCCAGAAACCCAGGGTAGGGAGAGGTAGGGGTCCTGAAAGTGAAAATGTTATTGCTTAGTTGTGTCCAGCTTTTTGCGACCTCATGGACTGTAGCCTGCCAGGGTCCTCTGTTTGTGAAATTCTCCAGGCAAGAATACTGGAGTCAGCTGCCATTCCCTTCTTGAGGGAATCTTCCCAACCAAGAGATCTCACCCAGTCTCCCTCATTGCAGGCAGATTCTTTACCATCTGAGCCACCAAGGAAGGCTAGCTATCTAATTCAGTAGCTTGTGGTGCTTCCAAGGGCCAGGTATCTGCCATCTTCACGGTGTCATGTTTCCCTTCACAGTGGACACAGCTATGTCCTAAAGAGAAGAGATCATTATTTCCTTCTCGTCTCTGTTAATTTGGACACAAAACCAAACCAAACCAAAATAAATCAAGCAAAAGAACAAAAGACCAGCCTTCCCTGTTCCTTCCTTGAAGTCCACCACAAAGTCCCATTGGCCGAATTTGGGTTGCATATTCAGGCTCTAGCTATAAGGCAGACTGGGAAATGCTGGGGAAGCTAGGGTCTGTCTGTATCAGGCTGGACAGTGTGATGTGATAAATCAGCACAGTTTCATGTATGGATATTCAGTGATGCTGAACTTGAATCCCAAAAAAGGTTTAATTGAGTTCATTATCCTCAGTATAAGCAGCTGGGGAAGTAGGTTATCTGTTTTAGAAAGTGTTAGATCCTTCAAGCTTAAAAATAAAAGTTTTCATCTTTCTGTGTCAGTTTTCTGGAAAATTCATTAAGCAGAAACCCTCATCTTCTGACAATTTCATATCAATTAGGTATTATTATAACTGAATAACTTGATATTCCAATTGGCCATTCCTGGCAAAAAAGTCCTGGTAAGTGACTGCAGTGTTTTGAAGTCTGACAGATTTATATAGTCTGGCTGATTCTTAAACAGAATTCATGGATTGTTTTTATGATGCCTCCATTTTTTCCTTTTCTCTTGATTTTTCTATCAGAGTAGAGAAAAATGGAGAAAAACTGGAATTTAAATAATACAAAGGCATTTTTGTTCTGGGCAGAGTATTGGTGGAATGAGACACTTGAGACTCATGGTTTCAGAGAGTTTGGGGCTTATTCTTGAGCAACTGAATAAAATATGTCAATTTTTTTCTTGTGATTCTTTTATGTCCCTTATCAAGTTGACAAAACCATTATGTTTTAGAGTGGAAACGTGTATCAGAAATCCAGCAATAGTTTCATTTCTTAAATGGATGATTAATAATGTGTCAACAGTGCCCTGGTGGCTCGGACAGTAAAGAATCCGCCTGCAATGTGGGAGACCTGGGTTCGATCCCTGGGTTGGGAAGATCCCCTGGAGGAGGGCATGGCAATCCACTTCAGTATTGTTGCCTGGAGAATCCCCATGGACAGAGGAGCCTGGCGGGCTATAGTCCATGGGGTTGCAAAGAGTCGGACATGACTGAGTGACTAAGTACACAGCACACAACAATGCTTGATATTCATTTAATCCTTATATATAAGATACATATTACTATTGAAGGAACTGAGGCCCAGATAACTTTTTTAAAGTCACAGGTAGTTACTGGCAAAAGATCTTAAACTTAACCACAGGATGCAGCCACACCCCTGCCTGGATGGAACATTTAACAAGCATTATAGTTATTAATGGGCTTCCTAGGTGGCACAGCGGTAAAGAATCTGCCTGCCAATGCAGGAGACATAAGAGACACAGGTTCGACCCCTGGGTCAGGAAGGTCCCCTGGAATAGGAAATGGCAACCCGCACCAGTATTCTAGCCTGGAGAATTCCATGGACAGAGAAACCTGGTGGGCTACAGTCCATGGGGTCATGAAGAGTCGGGCACGACTGAGCATAGCACACATACATAATTGTCATGGCTTCTTTGCCCCTTCTCTCATTTTCTTCTCGTGTTATATCAGGAAATGCCTCTGAGAAGTGAAAATACTGTAAACCAGATAACATTTAATGATGAGTAGGAGTCGCAGTGGCCTCCTTGCCGGTGAAACTCATTTGCTTCTAACCTTTCCACTTGCAGTGGCCAGAATATATAAAGCTCTGGGTGGGTCTGCACCATCATATTTAGTTACCTTTGTGACCTTATCCTAGAAAACATTCTAACGGCATGTTTTTCTGTGTACAGGGAATGCAAAGAATATAAGATTTCTGTCAAAAAGCACTTGAAGGATCTTGAAATAATTGATGTTCAAATATGACTGCTGAGGATCATGAATATTTACAAGACTGACATTTGATTACTTTTTATGAAAGTAGAGAAAACACTTTAGCTGCCATTTAAGCTTTGGAGAAGAATTTGCTTTTACTTTTCAGATATAAATGCGTTTGTGATAGTCCTTGTTATTGATTGTCTCCTTGTTAGCTTTTAGGAGACTTCCATCTTGAGCAGACAGAAATGTTATTAACATCTTAGAAAACATGCTGGTATAAACTCCTAGTAGGTCAGCTGAATATCTTACTCATTCTCACAGACTGCAGCACTTAGCGCTCTGTCTAGTTAGCATAAATGTCTATCGACCACTTCTATGGGCCAGATCCACATGGTGCTGTGGAGACAGGGTTGAGGGAGACATACTTGAATCCTCAGACTTCACGGGGCTCAGAGTCCAGCGTGGTATTGACTATGCCCCATTCAGTTTCTTATCAGGATCCATAAGGGAACGAAAGACATTTCTCCTTTGGTTTGTAACTTCACTAGCAGTATGCAGTGTAGATAAGTAAGATGGAGATATTTTGGAGCCCAAGAAAATAAGATCTCTCACTGCCTCTACTCTTTCCCCTTCTATTTACCATAAAGTGATGGGACATTACTACATTGCATTGCATCGCATTACATTACATTACATAGCAAAGGGGAATTAAGGGAGCAGATGGAATCAGAGTGGCTAATCACTGCCTTTAAGATATTATTCTGTATTATGTGTGTGAACCCAGCATTTTGACAAGGGTCCTGAGGGGTGCAAGTCAGAAGCAGCAAGGGAAGTCAGAGTCACCTGTGTGGGGAGGATTCAGTTTGCTATTGCTGACTGTGAAGATGCAAGAAGGGGACATGAGGAGTGTAGGTGGCCTCCAGAAGCTGGAAAAGGCAAGGAAATATCAATAGATTTTCCCCCGGAGCCAGAAGGAACCCCAGCCCTGCATTCCTTGACTTTTAGCCCCGTAAGACCCATGTTGGACTTTTGGTCCACAGAACTGCAAGACAACAGATCTGTGTTGTTTTCAGCCATCAGGTTTGTCTCAGCAAAAATAGAAGATTTGTACTCTGTCAACCTTACAGCCTCTGAGAACATTTCTACTCAAGTATCTCAAACTTTAAAACTCTTTCTCTGAACATGTCTCTCCATTTTTGCTCTGTGGTCTTAGCAAGTTTCTTTACTATTATTTATGTTCTTCAGGCTTTGTGTCCACACACCCATATTTCACTTTCCTTCTAATTATGCAAGTCTTCTAACAGAGTTCCTGGCCTGTGGAGAGGAATCCAGTAGAGTAGCAATAGTAGTGTTTTTCGCTATTATCATAACAAAGGAATTTCCCATCTCTGCAGAATCCAGAACAATGCTCCTCTTACAAGGAAATCCTTATAAAATATTTGTGAAATTGAACTGCAAGTACATTGATGAAACACATGAAAGCAATTTATTGTTATTTCTGGCTCATTTTAATTAAGAAAAACTTTAAAATAAAACTGGTCAAACTCCCACTCTCCACATTTTTAGTTAAAGTTATATAACAGCATTAGCATATATGTCTTACCTCTCCTGTATGCTTCCTTTTGGGAACTCAAGTGTTTGATACTTATCCTTCTTCTTTGACTTTTCATCTTTAAATACAAAATAAGTTGGTTTCTGTCTTGTGATGTTCCAATGACAAACTGAAAGCAGCTATGTTTCCTAAAAGATGAAATGAACCTATCAGTGCATACAAATTGTTTAATTAATAGCTCCTCCTAATTTATATTCAGTTGACCAAGTTACAAGTCTTGAGACCTTCATATTGATTTTACTGTTCTTCAATATTTTAAATGATCGAGATACTCCGTAGCTCAGGAGGCTTAGTAGCTGTTCCATCAGTTGAGTTTTATTGTGTCCTGAAGTCTGTCTATAAGGTCTTTGTCATTAATGTGGGACTTTAGTTGCTATTTACAACATTTAATTACATTCTGAGTTCTCACAAGCAACTAAATTTTTATAGTAAATTAAGCATTTTGGTTAAATTTAATTCTGAACTCTGCATGATCTACAGCAGATGGGATTAAGTTAATTTGCCTGGATTTTAATTAACACATGACTGAAAAGAAATGACACCCTAGTAAAGTTTGTAGTACAGTGGGAGCTGGAGTTCAAATTTCAGTTTGATGTAAGAAATAAAGCATTGCAGGTCTATGTAACACCCCCGTTTCTGCCCCTCCCTCATTTCACTTCTCTTCTTTTCTTTAAAGAATAACTTCTGTCATGAAGTTGGTGTCATTCTGATGCTTTAAAGATTAATCTTACATGTTTTTAAACATTGTGTAAGTGATACCCTACTATGCATATATATTTTTGGCTTCCTTCTGTTGCATAACATTTTGTTTTTGAGACTTATCAATGTCAATGTAGCTCTTATTCATTCATTTGAAATGCTTTGTCGTGATCGCTTATTTTTCCATTTCCCTATCAGTGAATTTTGAAATTGTGTCCAGTCCTTCACTTATAGAAAAAAATGATGCAGGGGACATTCCTGGCAATCCAGTAGTTATGACTTTACCTCCCAGTGCAGGGGACGAAGTTTTAATCCCTGGTTGGGATGGAAGCAATATTGAAACAAGTTCAATGAAGACTTAAAAAAGGAAGAAAGAAAGAAACAATGCTGCAATGAACATTTTTGTACATGACATTGAGAGAGAGGTTTCCTACATTGGGAACATAGGTGTGAAATGGCTAGACTTCGTGTATATACATGTAAGCCTTTTCTATCTGGTCCAGTTGCCCTCCAGGTTGGCACACCAGCTATGTGTGGAGGTCCTGTCTCTCCACTTTCTCATTCTTTCTCATGCTCATTCTTTCAGGGATCCCAAGACCACCCCTTGGTTCATTGATTTCTTAGAAGGACTCAAAAACCTCAGAAATAGTTTTCACTCATGGCTATGATTTATTACAGTGAATGAATGCAAACCAGGATCAATAAAGGAAAAGGACACGTGTGGCCACATCTGGGGAGACAGGTGTGAACTTCCAGAAATTCTGCCTGATGGAGTTGTACAGGACATGCTTCTTCCTTTGGCAGCTAATTGTAGCAACACCTGGGAAGTGTTGTATGTCCAGGGAAAGTTTATTGGAGCTTAAGGGTCTGGAGATTTTAATAAAGCCTGGTTATACAAGCACATCGGAGAAGGCAATGGCACCCCACTCCAGTACTCTTGCCTGGAAAATCCCATGGATGGAGGAGCCTGGTGGGCTGCAGTCCATGGGGTTGCGAAGAGTCAGATACAACTGAGCGACTTCACTTTCACTTTTCACTTTCATGCATTGGAGAAGGAAATGGCAACCCACTCCAGTGTTCTTGCCTGGAGAATCCCAGGGACTGGGGAGCCTGGTGGGCTGTCATCTATGGGGTCGCACAGAGTCAGACATGACTGAAGTGACTTAGCAGCATCAGCAGCAGCATACAGGCACATATTGCCTTTTTTTAAAAGATTTTTTTTGATATCGGCCATTATTTAAAGTCTTTATTGAATTTACAGTATTGCTTACAGTACTGTTACAGTATTGCTTCTGTTTTGTTTTCGTTTTTTTTGGCCACGAGGCACATGGGATCTTAGCTTCTGGACCAGGGATTGAACTGCATCCCCTGCATTGGAAGATGAAATCTTAACTACTAGACCACCAGGGAAGTCCCACATATTGCCTTTGTGATTAGACATGGTTACTGAAACTCCTGCAGAAGGAAAATAGCTGTTCACCATAAATCAGTGTTTACAAAAATTATATAATCATGTTGGTATAACATGGTTAAAATATATAAAATGCCTTTATCAGTTAGTGCATAAGGAATAGTCCAATAACCAATAGGTCAGTTCTCAGGAGCTAGCCAAGGGCTAGTCATACAATCAGGCCCCCCTGAGAATGTACAAAATGTGAGCAATCAGGTCTGCTGAGTTAATTTTTCTTCACACTTGCCAACATTGAGATTTTCATTTTAAACTTACAGCCAATTTGATGAGTGTGAAATAGAATCTCATTAGTATTTCAGTTTGCATTTTCTTGATTACAGGTGAGACTGAATGAGTTTCCTCTTCCATGAGTTGTCTGTCCATATTTAGTACCTTTTTTTCCCATTAAGATTTTGATCTTTTCCTTATTGATTTGCAATTCTTTCCACATTTTGGATATTAATCTTACATTGATATGTGTTTTGAATATATTTGCTCCATCTGTAAATTACCTTTTCCTTATATTCCTAGTTTTTAAAGTTTTTCTGTGAACTAGTGTTGCATGTTTGCAAAAGGTTTTTCTTCATTCATTCATTTATTAGTTTCTTGTGGCTGCTGTGACAAATTGCCACAAACCGAATCACTCAAAACAATACTAATGTATTCCTGCACAGCTCTGGAGGCCAGAAGTCTGAAATTAAGGTGTCAGCACATTGGTTCTTCTAATGCCTCTAAGGGGGAATCCGTTTCATGCCACTCTCCCAGCTCCTGGTATCTGCCAGCAATCCTTGACATTCTTTGGCTAGTAGCTGAGTTACTCCAATCACAGAATATATTTTCACGCCATCTTCTCTTTCTTTCCAGTGTCTCTTATAAGGACACATCATTGAATTTAGGACCCACCAGATAGTCCAGGATGATTTCTTCATCCCCAAATCATTAATTATATATGCAATGATATATATGCATATATTAAATATGCAAAGACTTTTTCCAAATAAAGTAACATTCAGAGACACGGCGAATTAGGACATGTGAGTGCTTGGCAAAGGCTGGCCATTGGTACCAGAGGTGGGACCTGTTTCACAGAACACCTGATTCTGCAGTTGTTGATGACTCCTGAAACTGTCCTCTCTTGAGATTTCTCTAGAAATAGAGGAAGACAATATAATGGGAAAGACTAGAGATCTCTTCAAGAAAATTAAGATAACAAGGGAACATTTCATGCAAAGAAGAGCACAATAAAGGACAGAAATGGTATGGACCTAACAGAAGCAGAAGATATTAAGAAGAGGTGGCAAGAATACACAGAAGAGCTATAAAAAAGATCTTCATGACCCAGATAGTCACGATGGTGTGATCACTCACCTAGAGCCAGACACCCTGGAATGTGAAGTCAAGTGGGCCTTAGAAAGCATCACTATGAACAAAGCTAGTGGAGGTGATGGAATTCCAGTTGAGCTATTTCAAATCCTGAAAGATGATGCTGTGAAAGTGCTGCACTCAATATGCCAGCAAATTTGGAAAACTCAGCAGTGGCCACAGGACTGGAAAAGGTTAGTTTTCATTCCAATCCCAAAGAAAGGCAATGCCAAAGAATGCTCACACTACTGCACAATTGCACTCATCTCACACACTAGCAAAGTAATGCTCAAAATTTTCCAAGCCAGGCTTTAATAGTACATGAACCATGAACTTCCAGAAGTTCAAGCTGGACTTAGAAAAGGCAGAGGAACCAGAAATCAAATTGCCAACATCCACTGGATCATGGAAAAAGCAAGAGAGTGCCAGAAAAACATCTGCTTTTGCTTTATTAACTACATCAAAGCCTTTGTCTGTGTGGATCACAACAAACTGTGGAAAATTCTGAAACAGATGGGAATACCAGACCACCTGACCTGCCTCCTGAGAAATCTGTATGCAGGTCAGGAAGCAACAGTTAGAACTGGACATGGACAACAGACTGGTTCCAAATAGGAAAAGGAGTACGTGAAGGCTGTCTATTGTCACCCTCCTTATTTAACTTCTATGCAGAGTACACCATGAGAAACGCTGGGCTGGAAGAAGCACAAGCTGGAATCCAGATTGCTGGGAGAAATATCAATAACCACAGATATGCAGATGACACCACCCTTATGGCAGAAAGTGAAGAGGAACTAAAAAGCCTCTTGATGAAAGTGAAAGAGGAGAGTTGGCTTAAAACCCAACATTCAGAAAACTGAGATTATGGCATCTAGTCCCATCACTTCATGGCAAATAGATGGGAAACAGTGGAAATAGTGAATTTTCTTGGGCTCCAAAATTACTGCAGCCATGAAATTAAAAGACGCTTGCTCCTTGGAAGAAAAGCTATGACCAAGCTGGACAGCATATTAAAAAGCAAAGACATTACTTTGCTGACAAAGGTCCATCTAGTCAAAGCTATGTATTTTCCAGTAGTCATGTATGGATGTGAGAGTTGGACTATAAAGAAAGCTGCACACTGAAGAATTGATGCTTTTGAACTGTGGTGTTGGAGAAGACTCTTGAGAGTCCCTTGGACTGCAAGGAGATCCAATCAGTTAGTTCAGTTCAGTTGCTCAGTTGCGTCTGATTCTTTGCGACCCTATAGACTGCAGTACACCAGGCCTCCCTGTTCATCACCAACCCCCGGAGCTTGCTCAAACTCATGTCCACCAAGTCGGTGATGCCATCCAACCATCTCATCCTATGTCATCCCCTTCTCCTCCCACCTTCAATCTTTCCCAGCATCAGGCTCTTTTCCAGTGAGTCAGTTCTTCCAATCAAATAGACACAGTATTGGAGTTTCAGCTTCAGTAGCAGTCCTTCCAATGAATATTCAGGACTGATTTCCTTTAGGATGGACTGGTTGGATTTCCTTGCTGTCCAAGGGGCTCTCAAAGGTCTTCAGCACCACAGTTCAAAAGCATCAGTTCTTTGGTGCTCAGCTTTATTTATAGTCAAACTCTCACATCCATATATGACTACTGGATCAAACCATAGTTTTGACTAGATAGACTTTTGTTAGCAAAGTAATGTCTCTGCTTTTTAATATGCTGTCTAGGTTGGAGAAGGCAATGGCACCCCACTCCAGTACTTTTGCCTGGAAAATCCTATGGATGGAGAAGCCTGGTAGGCTGCAGTCCATGGGGTCGCTAAGAGTCGGATAGACTGAGTGACTTGACTTTCACTTTTCACTTTCATGCATTGGAGAAGGAAATGGCAACCCACTCCAGTGTTCTTGCCTGGAAAATCCCAGGGACGGGGGAGCCTTGTGGGGTGCCGTCTATGGGGTCGCACAGAGTTGGACATGACTGAAGTGACTTAGCAGTAGCAGCTACGTTGGTCACAACTTTTCTTCCAAGGAGCAAGCGTCTTTTAATTTCATGGCTGCAGTCACCATCTGCAGTGATGTTGGAGCTCCTCAAAATAAAGTCTGTCACTCTTTCCTTTGCTTCCCCATCTATTTGTCATGAAGTGATGGGGCGTCATGAAGTGATGGGACCAGATATCATGATCCAACCAGTCAATCCTAAATGAGATCAGTCTTGGGTGTTCATTGGAAGGACTGCTGCTGAAGCTGAAACTCCAATACTTTGGCCACCTGATTGGAAGAACTAACTCATTTAAAAAGACCCTGATGCTGGGAAAGATTGAAGGCTGGAGGGAAGGGGATGACAGAGGATGAGATGGTTGGATGGACATGAGTTTGAGTAACAGGAGTTGGTGATGGATAGGTAAGTCTGGCATGCTGCAGTCCTTGGGGTCTCCAAGAGTCAGACACAACTGAACTGAGCTGAACTGACAATTAGTAAAACCTGAGTGAAGTCCCTGAAAGTGAAAGTCGCTCAGTTGTGTCAGACTCTGTGATTCCATGGACTGTTATACATGCCAGAATACTGGGGTGGGTAGACTTTCCCTTCTCCAGGGGATCTTCCAAAATAAGGGATGGAACCCAGGTCTCCCACATTGAAGGTGGATTCTTTACCAGCTGAGCCACAAGGAAAGCCCAAGAATATTGGTGTGGGTAGCCTATCCTTTTCCAGTGAATCCTCAGGGTCCAGGAATCAAACTGGGGTATCAGTCTCCTACATTGCAGGCAGAGTCTCTACCAACTGAGCTATCAGGGAGTGAAGACCTTAACCACAGCTAACTTTGCTAGAAATGTGACACGTAAAATATGACAGTGACTATGCAGCCAGCTCCAGAGGTCAACAGACCGTTCAGTGGTGTTCCCCAAAGCTATGAGCACTGATTAATGGGCCTCATTAGCCAGTGTAATCGGGTGTTCTGAGAGCTGCAGCTTCTGCCCCAATGGGAATAACAGTTGCCAACTCAAATGTGAGGATCAGCCCTGTTATTAATGAGGCTCACAAAAGTTTTGAGGCACTTTTAAAAATTACAACTTAGCTCCTATTTGGGGTGGTTAAAAGAGAAATGAAAACAAATTGGAATGTCAGATTGGGTAGCCCCTTACAACTGGCGTAAAGGATTCAGAGAAATTCATTATCTCAGTGGCAGAAGGTTTTCCTGTTCAATTTCTTAACAATGGTAATGAGGAAAATAAATGTGAAGGGAATGGCTTAGCAGTGATATATGTCATCCCAAAGCCATTTTATCACAGGGTGCCAGGATGTCTCAAAGTCTGACAGTTTTGCTTCTGGAAGGCAATTCGTCAAGGAGCAAGGGCATTTTAATTGTTATTTGTTAAATATAGCATCTTGCACTTAACTAACCTAGTTTCTGGGGCTACCTCTTTGACCTTTCAGACTGACCCGTACAAAATTTCTTTGGAATCAATGCTATAATATATGCTTTCATCAGAGTTGGTCTCATAAGTGTTAAATGACTCTAAGGCTCTGGAGGTTGGAGACTAAGCCAGATTTGTTTCTGTGTTCCCACATGCTTCTCTGGTAGTTCCCTGGTGGCTCAGATGGTAAAGAATTTGTCTGCAATGCAGGAAACCCAGGTTCAATCCCTGGGTTGGGATGATTCCCTGGTGAGGGGAATGGCAACCCACTCTGGTATTCTTGCCTGGAAAATCCCATGGACAGAGGAGCCTGGCAGGCTACTGTCCATGGGATTGCAAATTGTTGGACACAACTGAGCAACTAACACTTAACATTCCCATATGCTTGGGGAAAGTTTGATGAATGCATATGAAAGTTCTAGAAGGGAAAATTACTGTAGATTGCTTTCTGTATCTGAGACAGGGGGTAAGTACAAAAATACAAAAAATGCAGAAGACAAGGTTCCTGCTCTTCAAAAAGCTGACCATCAGAACTAGGATGAAAGAAGGCTTCATGTCACATGCCATCACCATTTGGTTAACAGTTGGTAGTGGCTGCCTGCAGTGTGTGTTGAGAAAATGTTGAGGTCTACTCTAGGGTCCGTGGGAAAAGCACTGTGATCACATATAACATCTGTCATGGGGAGTGGGCAGGAAGATGGCAGAGTGCCACACGTTTCCATCCCTGGTTAAAAGAGAGTAATAAACGTAATGCAATATAGCAAAAGTCAGGCAACACAAGAGCTCTATAATAACATGTGTTGGTTCCACTGGGGGCAGGAATACCTTCCCTCCTCGGGGCCAGTGCTGGTCCTGGCCCACTGTGCGCAGACTGCATGTACACCGTGAGGAAAATGACAAGCATTGCTGTGCAGCTCGGATACACGTGATGGCAGCTGGCCTACAGACATGTTCCCGAGAGCCTGGTGGAATAGCATTGTGGTCACCTGGGAAGTGAACCACACACCCTCTTCCTGATGCTCACAAGCCCTGTGCGCTCCTTGGTCTTTAAAAGTTTCACAGAATTTGTCACATAATGGAGCTTGCCCGCTCAAATCAGAGGAAGCAGTTTTATTTCTTATGCCTAAATTTTAGCTTTGAGAAGCCCACCAGGTGTGCTGATGGGAACAGATTAAAAACTCTATAGACTGAATAGCTTACCCTTCCATCGGCATATGCAATTCAGAGTAAGACTACCATTAAACCTTAAAATAGTTTATTTTTCAAAATGACATGAAGTTTACATACATGCTGAAATTTAAATGGCTTCTTGCTGGATTTTGAAATCTCCCCTCTCTCTCCCTGCTTTGCTGGTGCCTTTCCTTATTGGATAAACCAGTCCCGACTATGGGCCTTCCTTTTAGCCAGTAATGGAGGCGGGCAGGACAAAGAACAGCACTTCATGTCATTCCAGGGCCAGGCCCACATTTACTCCATGCTTTACCTGTTCTAACTCCAGCTGCAGTGCTTTTTCACTTTGCCCTCAGAGACAGTGAAGGGGTCTTCAGCAGACAAAACAGAACAGGGTGAGAGGACATGTTTGGCATCCAGAAGGAGCTATAATTCATCCTGACACCTCTGTGTTCAGGAGAACGAGGCTGCCAGGGAGGGGCGTCTCCTGGCAGCCCAATGGGCAACTGGTGCTGTGCCCACCCAGCATTAAAGCCTTCTGGAGTCCTCATCAAGTCCTGTGCAGCCCCCTGCTCAGCTGAAACTAGCCCCAGGGGAAATCCCCTGGCTCTAAATAATTCTGACTGTAACACTCTGAATAGACACATGTCTGCCCCAGGTCTCAGCAGATATAGAAGTTCATTGCATCTGCCTCCATGTCCTTGTGTAAAGAGGGCATGAGTAGCCAGCATTTCTCACATCCACCCCTGGAAGGGCAATGTTGATGTCTGGAAGCCATCCATCCTGAGAGGAGAGGCTGGGTGGAGATGCTTTCTCAGTCTCTGGCTCGTCTTCCTGAGTGATATCGAAAGCCGGTCTCAGTTCACTAATAAAATTCATGGCTGAGACACACTCGTTTTGACTACGAGACTCAACGCACGTTTCTTGCCTATGTGTCCTGCCCTAAGCTGGACATTGGGAATCCAAAGACAGCTTCTGTCCCAACCAAGTCACATCCAGTGAGGGACAAAGACACGTAGTTAAACATGTATGACCGAGTGCAATGAGGGCTGTCATGGTGGAATGTGCCCTGGGGCCATCCTTGATCATATTTCACAATCTGTCCAATAGGAAGTCCTGATTAGATATTCAGAATCCAATCCCCTCTGCTCTGAATCCTCTAATGTCTCCCCACTTCTCTTGTTGCAAAAACCCAACATCCTCAGAATGGCCAACTGGGCTGCCACAGGTTGGTCCTCGCGGCCTCTGTGAATATTGTGTCTTGTTCATCACTTTGCTCCAGCTGCAGGGGTCTCCTGCCCTAAGCGCTTGTTACTATCTGGTCCTCAGCCTGGAATGTTCCTCCCTGACATGGGTAACTTCCTATGCTCCCTCAACTCTGTCATCTGCTCAATGAGGTCTACCCTGACCCTCTAGTCTAAGTCAGAAGCCTCCTCCTCACCCCCGTGCTCTGCACCCATCTTTCCCTGCTTCACCTTTCCCCACGGCATTTATCACTGGCCAGGGTACTGTTTCATTTGTGTGTTAGGTTTCTTGTTTGTGGTCTGCAGTTGTAGTGCAGTCTCTACAGGGCAAGATTTTTGTCTGTTGGTTCCTGGATGTATCTTAGAGCTTAGGGTGGCCTCTGCTACAATGGCAATTGTTGTTCAGTTGCTCAGTTGTGTCCAACTCTTTGTGATCCCATGGACTGCAGCATGCCAGGCTTCCCTGTCCTTCATTGTCTCCTAGAGTTTGCTCAAACTCAATGAGCAAGTGAGTCCATTGAGTCGATGAATCCATTGAGTCGATGATGACATCCAACCATTTCATCCTCTGTTGCCCCCTTCTCCTCCTGCCATCAGTCTTTCCCAGAATCAGGGTCTTTTCCAGTGAGTCACATGGTAGACCCTCAGTGAATATTTGCTGGATGAATGAGTGATTGCATGCATGCACACAGTGCTGTGGGATCAGGGAGGAACTATCACAGGGGACTGGCATGGATGTCTGAAAGGTTTCAGTCACAAGGATTCAGCTTCTGAACCACGAGCTTTACAGGAAGATGGAGCTATGATGAGGAGAGAGGAGTCAGGCTGCTTCTCAGTCAGTGGAAATAGTGATCATAGAGACACAAGAGTCAGGCTCCCCTTGTAGCTCAGTCAGGAAAGAACCAGCCTGCAATGCAGGAGACCTGGGTTTGATTCCTGGGTCAGGAAGATCCCTGGGAGAAGGAAACAGCAACCTACTCGAGTATTCTTGCCTGGAGAATTCCAGGGACAGAGGAGGCTGGCAGGCTACAGTCCATGGGGTTGCAAGAGTCAGACACGACTTAGTGACTAAACCATACCACACAGGCAAAAGGGTCAGAAAAGAAGATTGAGAACTCAATTTTCTAGTGACAATTTTATGATATCTAAATATGTTTATCCCCAGACTCTTTATCTTAAATGATTCATCATGTTCTTATAAAGTTCTGATCTTTTGTAGGCTTAGCTGAATCTGGGTCAAAATTCCTTGGGTTTATAATACAGCTCTGAAAGCCAAATACCTATCAGAAGATTGAAATTTGAAACCTGAAAATGTAGGATATCCTCACCCATTCCAGACAGATTCCTACGATATTTGAAAGCATGATTCTATACATCTAAAGCTGTGTAGCTAGAAACCCAGAGCCTCATATTTATTGGTATTGATTCTCACAGGGAAAGGGAATGAAAATAACTGTCAAGGCAACTGATTGGTAGTAGAAATCTCTCCACCTTGCCTTTTAGAGAGCAGAAGCTGGTTGAGTTTGATAGCATCTAATATGCATCTCTGAGGAATGTGGCAAGATACCGTAAGGCTTGGTTTTTACTCTATGGGGACTCAAATTTCATAGATAAAGTGGGATACCATCCAAATTTCTTCAAGATTATAAAGAAAATTAAATCAAAATTCAGGAATTGTATATGTGAAGCTTAAAAAAACAACTAACAGAACTCTACAGAGTTGGGGCGTGGTTTAGTAGAAAAGGCTCTAGATTTTGAGGTTTAGACCCAGTGATAAAATCCTGGCTTCATCGTTAGGACCTTGACCAGAGGACTTCACTTTCCTGAACCCAGGTTGTCTCTGGGTTCAACAGTAGAGTTTATTGGGTGAAAAAGCCCCACACAGGTGCTCAAAACCTAGTGAAATCAGAATCTGGAAGTTATAATTCAGGCAGACATGCACGAGTGTTTTGTAAATTAAAAGGAAGCTAAATCTAGCAGTAATTAATCAAAATGATGGAATGCAAAGATTACAGAAAAGAAAGACAATGGCTTAGAGAACACTGCTTTATATTCTCTAATGTTATTGATGAAGTTGGTATTCATTACTACAACACCGATTCACGTGGGATGGAAATGGGATGCCATATGCCTTACTGAGGGAACCGAGTCATAATTCATTACTGTTAAAATAAAATCATTAGGATGACATATTGCCAACATAAGGAACACAGCCACAAAGCTCTTGAAAAACAAACAGCTCCCAAGTGAGCTTCCATTGGTAGGAATGCTTGAGTGATTATGATACTGTGTCTCATTCTTTATCCCAAATCTGCCACCAGACACTGGATGAAGAAAAGAAGAGAAATATTATGTTTAGGGAGAAAAGACTGGAACACTGTGTCCTTAACTGACCTATTTATAATCTCTTTGCTGGACAACTTGTCCTTGTGTTTGGCTGACCAGTATACATACTCCTTCTCATGTGTGAGGAACCCTCTACCTCCTGTGGCTTTGGGAGGAGGCAGGGTCTATGGGGAGAAGATAACAGAACCACATTCTCCTTTTTGATGATCCCCGTGACAGAGAGTAGACTCTGGTTTTCTATGCTTCCCCAGGGTATGGGATAAAGAACAGCTCATGATTGAACAGGGTTTGGGAAATATTTGGGTTCTACTTGAGCTGGGCAAGACCCTTGTGTTTATGTGAAAGTGTGAAGCAGCACATGGGATTTAGAGAATGAAATACATAGCTCTTTGAGCATGACTTTCAGGGAAATGAGTGACAGAATGTGAGCATAAAATGGGGTAGACAATGCAAGTGAAAAGACTTTGCAAATTGTAAAGTACTAGAAAAATGCTGCTGTTTTAAAAAATTTTTCTACCTTCCAGGATTATTTACAAACTCCATGAGACAGTATGTACCTAAAGTTGCCTTATGGGTAATACCAGGTACTGGCAAATGTGTAGGAGAATGAATGGGAAACTTCAGCCCCTTGGAGGACAGTTCATTGGTATTGCTGTTTGGGAGAGCAAGCCATCAGCCTTTAGGGAGACTGAATATGCACACACTCTAAGACCCAGCCATTCCACTTCAAGGGACATCTCTTACCTCGCAAAGAGACTTGTACTAGGATGTTTCGTGCAGCATTGTTTGTAATAACGAAGGGTTGGAAATGAACTAAACAGGCAGCGGTAAGAGGAACTGAGAAATGTGATGTGTTCAAAGGAATATCATACAGCCATTCAAGTATCCATCTATGTACCAGTCAAGCCCAATAAAAATTCCAACAGAAAAAAAGACAAAAGCATCGACTGGTCACGTCACCAAATGCTGAATAAACACAAAACGATTGTCGAGTTCATTGGTTAGCAATGAAAATGAAAGCCATATTTTGTAGCTACACCATTGGCGCACGCTTAACTCTGACACTATTGAAACTTTGAGAAGCTTGGTGCCGCTGAAATACTGATTCTCTGCTGGTTCAGTTCAGTTTAGTCACTCAGTGGTGTCTGACTCTTTGCAACCCCATGAACTGCAGCACGCCAGGCCTCCCTGTCCATCACCAACTCCCAGAGTCCACCCAAACCCATGTCCATTGAGTCGGTGATGCCATCCAGCCATCTCATCCTCTGTCATCCCCTTCTCCTCCTGCCCTCAATTTTTCCCAGCATCAGGGTCATTTCAATGAGTCAGCTCTTTGCTGGTAGGCATGCCAATTGCTGCAACCACTTTGGACATAATTTGGAATCTATTGAAGTGGAAGATGTATGTACTCCTAACCCTGCAACTCCACTTTGCAACATAGAGATGCTTCTGCACATATGTTTAAGGATATTCATATACCAGCTTTGTGATAGTAAAAACATGCAAACAATCCAAATGTTTGAGGATGGAAAACGGATGAACATTGATGCACAGCTATGAAAATGTTATCACAACAATTACGACCATCTGCAGGAATGAATCTCACATACATAATGCTGAATTTTAAAAAGTTGCATAGGAGTACATATAATTCTCTGCAATAATCTATATGGGAAAAGAATCTGAAAAAGAATAGATATATGTATATGTATAACTAAATCATTTTGCTGTGTGTCTGAAACTAATACAACATTGTAAATCAAGTATACTCCAATATACAATAAAAATGAAAAAAAGAATACATATAATTCCACTTATGCAAAGTTGAAAATCATGTAAAAACTACATAATGTATCATTTTGGAGTGCATAATATATATGAGAGTGAAAGTGTTCTTTGATCAATTGTGTCGACTCTTTGAGATCCCGTGGACTGTAGACTTCCAGGCTCCTCTGTCCATGGAATTCTCCAGGCAAGAATACTGGAGTGTGTTGCCATTCCCTTCTCCAGAGAATCTTTCTGACCCAGGGTTTGTACTTGGGTCTCTTGCATTACAGGCAGATTCTTTGCTGTCTGAGCCACCAGGGAAGCTTTCATAATATACATGGCAAAACGAATAAAGAAAAGTAAGGAAATAATAAGCACAGATTTGGGATTCAGTTACCTGCTGGTGAGGAAGTTTGGTTGGATTAGAGGGCACCTTGTTTCTACGGGACCAGCAATCTGATTGCAGGTGATGGATCACTGGTGTTCATTTTATTTTTAATCTTAGTACTCTCTATATATATTAACATCAATAAATCTCAAATGTGTAATACTGAATGAAAAAACTAAAAAGACCTAATGATATGCCCAGTACAATACTGTTTATAGAACAAGAATAATCCACTCTAGTCAAGTATTGCTAAGAAGGCCTCTGTCGTCGTCGTTTACTCGCCAAGTCGAGTCCTGCTCTTCTGTGACCCCGTGGACTGTAACCCGCCAGACTCCTCTGTCCATGGGATTCTCCAGGCAAGAATACTGGAGTGGGTTGCCATTTCCTTCTCCAGGGGCTCTTCCTGACCCAGGGATCGAACTTGCATCTCCTGCATTGAGGCGGATTCTTTAGCATTGAGCCACCTGGTAAGTCCCCAAAATGCCTATAGGTGTAAATAAAGCCATACAAGGCAGCTGTATGTTAGATAACAAGAGTATAATATAGTGGAATAGAAATAGAATTAGGAGTTGGGTGAAAGAGCCAAATAAATAAAATTTTGAAATGTTAATGATAAAATGAGGTTCTCTGTGAACTCCTAATGCTAATACGGCATAAACTGACTTGAGGTGAATATATTGACCATATCACTGTAATTCTATGTGTTTGAAATACCAAAGGAAAAGAAAGATTTCTTTTTGCACTGGAAAAGTCAAAATAAGGTATTAATTCTTATAATATATTTTGCTTGTTGGTAGGTTAAGAGTCGTACTATGAATATACAGTAGGGAAAGAAGCTATATGTTAAATTGTCTTAAATTCTTAGTTGTAAGTTTGCATGAGCTGAAATACATCCTACTTTCCTTCTCACCTCTTTTAAGATGAGTAAGTTATGACGGATACCAGAGTTGATTAAAAATAGAGCTCTTTTTGTATGTTTTGGGTTTCCATGATAGCTCAGTTGGTAAAGAATCTGCCTGCAATGCAGGAGACCCTGGTTTGATTCTTGGGTTGGGAAGATCTATTGGAGAAGGGATAGGCTACCTACTCCAGTATTATTGGGCTTCCCTTGTGGCTCAGCTGGTAAAGAATTTGTTCTTTACCAGCTTTGATCCCTGGGTTCGATCTCTGGGTTGGGATCATCCCCTGGAGAAGGGAAAGGCTACCTGCTCCAGTATTCTGGCCTAGAGAATTCTACGGACAGAGGAGCCTGGAAGTCTACAGTCCATGGAGTCCCCAAAAGTTGGATACAACTGAATGACTTTCACTCATATGTTTTATTGTCGATAAAACCACAGCATTAGGAGCCATGGCCTACACTGATTTTTCCTTCTTTTATCACAACCCAACCTTTTTTAAAATCTAAACTATCTTTCATATACCCTTATTTTTGTTTTATCACTCCCCACCAGACATTATTATCACATCACACCTGGACTCCTGATGTGGCTTTTCTTTATTCAGATTAAAGCTGCTCTATTCCCAAATCCATCATTTTCAAATTGGTCAAAAATTCAACACCAGTATCTTTATCTGGGCTTCCCAGGTGACTCAGTGGTAAAGAACCTGCCTGCCAATGAAGGAGACACAGGTTCGATTTTTGGATCAGGAAGGTCCTCTGGAGAAGGAAATGGCAACGCACTCTAGTATTCTTGCCTGGAGAATTTTATGGACAGAGGAGCCTGGCAGACTATAGTCGATGGGGTATCAAAGTCAGACATGACTGAACAACTGAGCATGCACATGTGAATGCATCTTTATACTAAAGAATATTAGAATAATTTAATAATGGCCAAAGTGATAAGACTGAGGGCCAAAGGACTGATTCTTTCAAATCGTGGTGTTAGAGAAGACTCTTGAGAGTCCCTTGCATTTCAAGAGATCAAACCAGTCAATCCTAAAGGAAATTAACTCTGAATATTCATTAGAAGGATTAATGCTGAAGCTGAAGCTCTGATACTTTTGGCTACCTGATGCAAAGAGCTGACTCATTGGAAAAGACCCTGATGCTGGAAAAGATTGAAGCAGGAGGAGAAGGGGGCGACAGAGGATGAGATGGTTGGATGGCATCACCAACTCAGTGGACATGAGAGTTAGAGCAAGCCCCAGGAGATGGTGAAGGACAGGGAAGCCAGGCGTGCTGCAGTCCATGGTGCTGCAAAGAGTCGGATATGACTTAGCAACTGAGCAACAACAGCAAAGTGATAAGGCAGGAAAAACCAAGATAGCAGTTAGAAAGGAAAAAATAAAAGTATTTTTCTCAGAAGATATTATCTAGATATCATCTAGAAAACCCTGTTAAACTACTGTAAAGCTACCAGAACCGTTAAGACAATTCATTCAAGGAAGTGATCAGACATGAAATAAATGTACAAATATCAAGGGCTTCCTCAGATGTCAGCAACACAGTATTTAGGAAATATGATGAAAAAACAATACCATTCATATAGCCACACTTGCTGGGGATGTTGGGCCCTTGTCTGAGCCCACAGTATCACAGTGTCTCTCATGATAAAGATCGCATCTACTTTTTGCCCTCAGCTCTTAACTCCCTTCCAGAGAGCTTGAAAAGTCTTTGGATCCTCCCCTGTCCTTGATACTTAAAATCTGCAGCCCTGCCTCCAACACAGAGACCTTTAACATTCTCCCTCCCAATGCAGTGTTAGCTCCTCAGAATCACATTTCCAATCACCTTGCCAATTCAGAAGTTTCTGTATTTGCATCACTAAGAAGTCCATTTGGCTGGTTTTCCTAGGAAAATGGAACAATCTCCTCAAATGGACTATTGAAGTCTCTTCCTCCTGCCAGACAGAAATGGCATATTTAGAGCTCTCAAATGACAGATTTCATTCTTTTTTTTTTTAACCTCACTCTTTCAAAAGCAGTAGTTCTGGACAAAATTCTCGATGATGGTAGAAACTCCAAAGTCATGAGTTCTGTGGGAGGGGGTTAATGGAAAGGGGCAAGAGAGGATTTTCTGAGGTGCTGAAGTGTTCTGCATCTTGTTTGGTGGTGGTTTCACGGGTGTACACAACTGTCAAAATCTCTGAATTGAACACTTACATTTTACTGTATGTAAATCATACAAAATAGCTACAGTTTGCAACAGTTAGGGTGCCTTGTGGGTCTTGTTTACAGGCTTCTGTGCAGTGTGTAGGGCTTCCCAGATGGCACTAGTGGTAAGAACTCATGTGCCAATGCAGGAGATGTAACAGATACAGGTTAGATCCCTGGGGCAGAAAGAAGGAGTCTTGCCTGGAGAACCCCACGGATAGACTAGGAGGCTGGCAGGCTGCAGTCCATAGGGTTGCAAAGAGTCGGACATGGCTCAAGCAACTTGGCATGTATGCATGTGCCATGTAGAAGCATCACACAGGCCTGCATGGTTTCCCCATGTACCTTTGATCCTACTGGGCTGGGAAGCTTCTACGGGTACTTTCTAGAGACACAGGACTGGAGTCATTGACCACCTCTACTCTGGGCAGAACAGAAGCATAGCCTTAGTTAAGTCACAAGAACTATGTTGTTGACTGGAAAGATTATGTCGATTTGTTTTAAATGTCCAGAAAATGCTGTTGTCTCGGCACGTATCCCTACACTTCCTCTGAGGTGGAATTTGGAGTTTACCCACAAGTTTGCCCTGAATCAGAAATGCTTCCAACTTTTCCTTCACCCTTGAGGCATGACTAGAAATTTCTACTACTGGAGTCACTGCTATAGGGAGAGATGCGGTTTCTTTCCAGTAGGTCTCTGCTAGAATGCAGAAAAGTGGCAAAGACCAAGAAGAGGCTAAAGAAATTAGATTCAGGGGGAGATGCCAGGATATCTAAAAGAAGAGTAATCAGCACAAGAAAGGAAGACATTTGCTATATAATGGACAAGAACTAGTAACAGGACCTAAGTGTAGGAAGAAAACAAGGGTTGGGTTACTCCCAACCCACCCCTCCTGGGGACTCACGTACATCCTGGGGAGACGAAAATGTTTCAAAGTAAAACTGAAGTCACTAGGCCTCCAGACATCCAAGCCATTCTACTAGGGGTTTCGATTAGACTCTACAGTTAATAGCCCTCAAACTTAAAACACCCAAACTTCATTTTGTAGTTTCTTGGTGTGGAGAATTATTGAGCAACTTTGGTTCAGTTCAGTCACTCAGTCATCTTCCCTGGTGGCTCAGCTGGTAAAAAATCCGCCTGCAATGTGGGAGACCTGGGTTCAAACCCTGGTTTGGGAAGATCCCCTGGAGAAGGGAAAAGCTACCCTACCCACTCCAGTATCCTGGCCTGGAGAATTCCACGACTGCATAGTCCATGGGGTCATGAAGAGTCAGACCCAACTGAGTGACTTGCATTTCATTTCATTGAACAGCTTAGCAGGATGGTTATGGCTCAAGGTGTCTCATGAGTCATATGCTGTAGTCAAGATATTAGCGGTCATCTGAAGGCTTGACTGGGGCCAGAGGATGCATTTCCAGCCTGTGGGCAGAGGGCCTGAATTCCTTCTTCGCAGACTGCTCACCTGGATGCTTTAGTAATCGTAGTATGGTGGTCAGTTTCCCCCCAGAACAACTGATCCATGAGAGAAAAGGAGAAAGGAATATTAGTGACCTTGTATTAAAACTCATACACCACCATTTCCACCACATTCCATCTGTTAGAGGTGAGTCACTGCATGGCCCACACTCAAGAGGAGGAGAATTGAGCTTTGCTTTTTGAATGGAAGAATATCAGAAAATTTGTGGATGTATTTTAAAGCCAGCACAGCAAATTACTCCTTCCTCCATCCCCCACAAAGAGAGAGAGAGAAATGTAAACGAGGAAGAAGTTTGTCTTTAGTTTATAGAGGCAAACATCTCAATTAATCCTTTTACTAGTTTTTAAAAATTTTTTTAACTTTTTATTTTATACTGCAGTATAGTTGATTAGCTGGTTTTAGAAAAGGCAGAGGAACCAGAGATCAAATTGCCAACATCCACTGGATCATGGAAAAAGCAAGAGAGTTCCAGAAAAGCATCTATTTCTGCTTTATTGACTATACCAAAGCCTTTGACTGTGTGGATCACAATAAACTGTGGAAAATTCTGAAAGAGATGGGAATACCAGACCACCTGATCTGCCCCTTGAGAAATTTGTATGCAGGTCAGGAAGCAACAGTTAGAACTGGACACAGAACAACAGACTG
>NW_011495018.1:11047664-11051432 GCF_000754665.1 Bison bison bison | reverse complement strand
TCAAAAGCAGGGACATTACTTTGCCAACAAAGGTTCGTCTAGTCAAGGCTATGGTTTTTCCTGTGGTCATGTATGGATGTGAGAATTGGACTGTGAAGAAGGCTGAGCGCTGAAGAATTGATGCTTTTGAACTGTGGTGTTGGAGAAGACTCTTGAGAGTCCCTTGGACTGCAAGGAGATCCAACCAGTCCATTCTGAAGGAGATCAGGCCTGGGATTTCTTTGGAAGGAATGATGCTAAAGCTGAAACTCCAGTACTTTGGCCACTTCATGTGAAGAGTTGACTCATTGGTAAAGACTGTGATGCTGGGAGGGATTGGGGGCAGGAGGAGAAGGGGACGACAGAGGATGAGATGGCTGGATGGCATCACTGACTCGATGGACGTGAGTCTGAGTGAACTCCGGGAGTTGGTGATGGACAGGGAGGCCTGGCGTGCTGCGATTCATGGGGTCGCAAAGAGTCGGACAGGACTGAGCGACTGATCTGATCTAATAGTTGACTAGCAATGTTGTTTAGTTTCAGGTGTACAATAAAGTGTTTCATTTATGTTTGTACTTGTATGTATTCTTTTTTCAAATTCTTTTCCCGATTCAGTTGTACAGAATATTGAGCAGAGTTCCCTGTGCTACACAATGGGTCCCTCAACCCTGATGTGTAACACTTGTTACGATGTGAGTCAATGAACTTCCTCATTGGTAAAGACATTTTGGGTTAGATTTTCTGTTCTCACAACTGAGAAACATCCTAATTCTACAGAATGTCGCATGTTAGGGCTCATCATGCAAGTGGACAAGTAGAATGGAGGTCAGTGAGGTAAGACCATTTGCTCAGGAGAGGCAATTCCCAGCCCAAAGGAATGGACCATGAGAAGTCTGAAACCAACCCCGGTAATTCCATTCCCCTTGTGAAGTTGGCTGGTTTAGATCAGTGGTTCTCAAACTGGAGCAGGAGAGTCGGCCTCACCCCCAAATTTCACTTTCAGTAGGTCCAGCGTGGGCTGAGAAACAGCATTTCTAAGAAGTTCCCAGGTGCCGCTGCTTTTGGGAATCACTAAATCAGGCCAGTGAAATGGTACAGGGGATAAGTCTTGTAGGAAGCTCCCAGAGAAGACTTCCTACATGTCAAAGAGACTGAAAAAGGGACAGGGTTTGGGGACTTCCCTGGTGGTCGAGTGGCTAAGACTCCGCACTCCCAGTGCAGGGGGCCCGGGTTGAATCTAGTCAGGGAAGCAGATCCCGCATTCACAACGATTTAAGATCCTGTGTGCCCACAGCTAAGATGTGGCACAGCCAAATAAGTGAATATTTTTTTTAAAGAGGCAGGGTTTTGTTTGTTTGTTGCTTTTGGATGTTGGTGTGTGAACGTGGGCTGCCAGGCGCCCTCCTGTGATGGTGAGGGCAGGAACCAGCAGAGTAACGCTGGCAGAGCAGAAAGATGGGAAAACCTGGGGCTGTGATGACGTCCTAGAGCTTCTGGATTGACCAGCCCTGAAGCTCTTACAGCCTCGCTTGATTTATGAGAATATGTTTCCTTACTGGTCAAATCATTAGGAATTATTATTATTATTATTATTAGGTTACTTTTTTTCAGTTGGAAAAAACTCCCAAGCTCATGCATATACAAAAATTTACATTTATAATGTGTCTTGGCACATTGTATTCCAAAAAACTGAACCAATTTACCCTCTCTCCAACAGAATGTCAGAGTGGTTGCTTCCCTACACCCTTGTCAACGCTGGATAATAGCAGTTTAAAAATCTTTGCTAGTTTGACAGGTGAAAAATGACATCTCTTCGTGTTAATTTGCATGTCCATGATTACTAATGAGACTGAGGGTTTTTTTTTTAAATATTCATTCTTCTTGAAGCAGATGCAGTGTAGACAAGAGACTAAGCTCTAAGCATAATGTCTCCATGATAATCACCATTCATTACTTTTGCTTACTCAGGTGGGACTGAAAATATGTAGCTTAGGCTATTAACTCTGATGCAAGCGTGGGGTCACTGTTGTACTTGGCAATCGCTGTGTTTGGGCAGAGGCATCAAATCTGTCTTGATCACCCGCAAAAAGCAGAATCTCATCCCTGAGTTTTATCTTCCCCCTTTGGATCTTTTTACCTTGAGTTATGTGCTTCTGTAGCTGCCGTTTCTCTCCTCTCCAAAGTGGTCAAGAGTATAAACAGAGCTGACAAAGGCTTCCTTTCTGAAGATGTGTTAAAAATTCATTCTAAAAGCAAGAGGACATCCTCAGACATTTCGCTGCTTCATAAAGCAAAGTGCAGCAGATGACTCAGGCTAGACACAAGTCAAGTTGAAGATCACTGCTCACAGCAGGCTGTTTGTATTCAGCGTTACCTCCAGCATCATGTATTACAGTGATGGAGCTTTAGAAATGATGTTCCTGACCAGGATGGGCGGAGGCTGGGAAGTTGTCACTGTTTCTGCCAGTTGCCTGAAACAATGAATTGTCAGGACTCTTGCTCAAAGTCTGATGTACTTGCTTCTCATATATTTTTTGCCCTGTTTGAGTTTGCAATTGGAGGCAGCTTGGTGAACAAAAAATTGTTTAGGAAATATGGTTCTTCATTGGAGAGGTCAAGGTGTTAGATTGAATAAGCCACAGTGAGGGCATAAATTGTGTTTGCTTTGTTAAACACACACACACACACACACACACACACACACTGCCTGACACACACTCAGTGCTCAAAGCTCTATGCTGAGTGAGAGAATGAAAATATGCAGACTGGCATGGCCCTTCTCTCATTGATCTGTAGTATGATGAAATCTCTGTTATTGGTTTTGAATTGGAGCTGCCTAGCTCATCAGATAATTCAGTTGTTGAGATTTTCCTTGATATTCATGGGAAACCGGGGCTCTTGCCTGGCCAAAAGAATGGTATTGGGATGGTTTGTTGCCCAGGGAAGGAAGGTTACTGGGTTGGCTGTTTCAACATGGCTCACAGGATATCTGCTGCTTCTCACCAGATGGAACCCATGGGCATCAGCTGTGCAAACGAAAATTCCTGGTGTGAGCAGCCTCCGGGAGTGACTGCCTGTCAGGGTGACTCACATTAACCAGGTGTACAAAGGCTGATCTACAAAAGCAGAGTCTTTATGAATTTACACTGAGGAGCGTCATTGTGAAGGGGTGTCAGGCAAATCAATCGTATGGCCAGAATGTTTTCTCTCAAGGTGAAGGCACAATGAAAAGCCACCTTATCATCAGGGAAATTGTTTGTCAAGTTAGCAAGTTAAAGGAGGACATGTCAGGCAGAGACAAAAGCACCCGGAAAGCATTGAGGTATGAGAGAGGAGCTCGGATCTGAAAAGCTACAGTGAATCCCAGGGTTGTCAGTGGGTAAAGGACCAGCGTGGGCGAGCGCGAAATGAAACTGAGGGAGGTGGGCAGGAGATAGATCAAGAATGACAGGCGGTATCATGTGCAAAAAAGATAGCTAGCAGGAGGCTGCTCTACAGCACAGGGAGCTCAGCGTGGTACTCTGTGATGAGCTAGTGGGGTGGGATCAGGGGGTGGGAGGCAGGTCCACAAGGGAAGGAATGTATGTTATATATGTTAGTAGCTCAACTGTGTCCGACTCTTTGTGACTGCATGGACTGTAGCCCACCAGACTCCTCTGTCCATGGAACTCTCCAGGCAAAAATACTGTAGTGGGTTGCCATTTCCTTCTCCAGGGGATCTTCCTGATCCAGGGCTGACCCCGTGTCTCCTGCATTGGCAGGCGGATTCTTTACCACTGGTGTCACCTG
>NW_011495018.1:11043430-11047534 GCF_000754665.1 Bison bison bison | reverse complement strand
CATGTTATATATACATTAAAAATGAAAATTGCCCTCCCTAATTTTTAAGTGAAATTACAGCTTCAGGAAGATGTGCTGTGTTTATTCTTCAGCTTCCTGTGGGACTAAGAGTTAACACTCAGTACCTGTTGGAGAGATGTACCCCAATACTAGGAGCTTGGTGTAGATGTTGAGGCTGCTGAGATGGCAGTGAGGATTTCCACTGGGCAATGATGTGATCAGATGATCAGATGGTCAGACTGGCAGGTGGAAGAGAGGCATCTAGAAGGCCCTGAGGCAGGAGGCTTGGGAAGTAGTTACTGGAAGATTGAAGGGGAGCTGGAGGCCTGGTGGGGGAAGTGGAGGGGAGGGATGGAAATAGCCAGGTTTACTAACCTTTGACACTTCTTTAAAATATATCAGATAAGTTCATTGGAAATCTGTTTTTAGTCCTTGCTGTTGTTCAGTCACTCAGTCATGTCGCTCAGCATCAGTCCTTCCAATGAATATTCAGGGTTGATATCCTTTAGGATTGACTGATCTCCTTGCTGTCCAAGATAGTCCTAATCTAATTTTATTTTAAATAGAAACTTTGAATTGGCATTCTGGAAGCTTTCAGCTTTTCTTTGATTGGATTTGATTCTTGTGGGGGTGGCCCTCTCATTTACTTGTGCCTTTTTAATTTTCATTTTTATTTTCTCTTCTCTGTTAACCTCTAGAGGCAGAAAGCAAGACTCCAACTTGACACTTGGGTCCTTGAAGCCCAAGACTTGGAGAAGCAGCTGCTTGTTCTGAGACAGGCATGGGATTTTCATTCTTTATTTCCTTTTATTAAGAAATGTTTCCCCCTTGCTTAATGTTATCCTGAATTTTATTTTCAAAAATACAAAAAGTAAATTGGATTTCTTCCTGTGACCACACAAAAGATGGTCCTATACTTTTCTCCTCCTCTCTACTCCCTTCCTTCTCTTCTTTCCTCAAGTTTTTAATGATGCTTTCAATGCTTTCCTTTTGATCTTTCGTGTTTTTTAGGAGGATTCCAACTACCTGTTTTTTTGTGAACATTTCTATGAACCCCGAAAGAAAGGTCAACCCCAGCCACACAAACTTGTATGAGCTTTCCCATCACTAGCTGTGTTTCTTTGCTGGAATCTTTCAGGAAAAATCGTTGTGATCACAATATTTGTGTTTAGTTGTGTCTGCAGAAGATGAGATGGTTAGGTAGCATCACTGACTCAATGGACGTGAATCTGAGCAAACTCCAGTAGATGTTGGAGGACAGAGGATCCTGCTGTGCTGCAGTCCATGGGATCATAAAGAGCTGGACACAGCAAATCAACTGTTGTGTGTGTGTGTAATTCAACAGCAAATTAGCTGTTGAAAATCAGCAGCTAATTATTTGTAAATGGGGGCTTCCCAGGTGGCGCTAGGGTAAAGAACCCGCCTACCAGTGCAGGAGACTTAAGAGATTCGGGCTCAATTCCTGGGTCAGGTAGATCCCCTGGAGGAGGTCATGCAACCCACTCCAGTATTCTTGCCTGGAGAATCCCATGGACAGAGGAGTCTGGGGGGTGGGCTACAGTCCATAGGGTCGCAAAGAGTTGGACATGACTGAAGCGACTTAACACAGCACAATTACTTGTAAATAGTATCTCTATGTCTTGTCCCCAAGTTTTACAGAGGAGACTGTTCTAGAAAACATAGATTATTGTTCAGATGATTTTCATACTGATATATTGATAGCTACAAATGAAGAACTTTTTATGTCTCTCTAAGGTTTCCAGGAATGTGGACAGCTCATGAGTTACTAAAGTGAAATGAAAAAAAAAAAAAAAAAGATTTTAAATGTGCAACTCTGACCAACCTGAAAAAGTCTTAAAATTTTGTGAAAAAATATCTGGGAGTTAGGTTCCCTTTTGAGTCTCTCATAAAACTGACTTTCTGATATTTTGCTTCTTTTGATTTACTGACGCATCTTTCTGGGGGTAGAACAAATGTAACACATTTGAGTAAAACAGGGAAACAGTTTGTCCTGGTTAGAACAGTATATACTTATCTTAAGGATTTCTGGAACCATTCTGTTTCTAGATTCATCCTTCGGTTAGTTAATTCCTTAAAACCATAGACAAACATTATTTAAACTGGTAAATATTTCTAAATATTGGCTTTGCAATAGGCTCTCATTAGTTATTTTCCAGATCAAGTGGAAATAATTAAATAACTGAATTGTTAACAAAACTTCTGAATATCTGAACCATTGCCTGATGAACCAAAAAGAATTACATGTTCATTCTTGAGAGCTGAGGCAGGCAAACTATTGGGTTTTCTTCAAAACAGCTCAGAGGCAAACAGAGTTAGATTGTGCCTGTACTAGAACACTTCTTATACTAATGAAAAGGACCTATGTAAATACCAATTCAGAGGAGAGAAACATGTTTTGGGGAAAAAACAGGGAAGTTTGTTTCTGAGACAATGGCAGTTTGTTGAATATCATCAGCTGGACCCAGAGAAAGTGTCATTCATCGCCTGGCAGGAGGTAGGGGGAGAATAATGCATTGGAATCTTAAGATGGAAGAGGCTGGTGATATTTCTTTGATTTTATGAGATTCCAGAGGTGAGAGTTATAACCAGGCATTCCCTATTGTAGACATTTGCCAATTTATGCCCTAATGTTGCAATGAATCTCCAAAAGGACCAAGCACGGGCAGGTGTTATTATTAAAACTAATTAAATCACTCTGAGTTATGGCTTATCCCAGGCATTATCTAGCAGAATTATCATAATAAAATCTGGAGAAAACGAATAGATGAAGACTAGTTAAGCAGGTAGTTCCACTGATATTTTTTCACTCTAAAAACAAACCTTCCCCAAATACCAGAAATTATTAAGTCTCACTGTGCTTTAATTTTAGTAATAATGCATAATTGCAGTCTGACCTGTGTTTATCATGGAGAAGCAGGAACTGACTTTCTTGTGTAGTGTTTTTATTTTAAGTCACATTTGCCAAGGTAATTAAATAAGAGATTAAATCACACTAAGTATCCTGGGGCATTGTAGTCACAGCTTAGATGTGAAACAGCAGAGTGTCCCTCTTTTTGCATCTCAATATAGCAAAGTCATTGATGGCTGAGGGACCGTCAGGGCGCCGATTAGTTTTCTAGGCTCTGAACAACTACATAATTGTTTGAAATGAAAACGCAAGTTAAATATTATCATTATAACAAAGAAAAAGTGAGATGTAATGAACTCAAAAGCATCATCCGTAGAAGAGTAATTTAAAATGTTGAATTAAAATATAGCCAGTTTGGGGAGGAAATGAGCGGGAAAAGAGTTTTGCAGCAAACACATTTTTTACTGAGGTATAATAGACATGTAACATTGTATTAGTTTCAGGGGTACAACGTAACGGTTCAATATTTGCATATAATGTGAAAGATCATCACAATAAGCCTAGTTCACACCCATCCCCAATCATAGTTACAAAAAAATATTTTTTGTGATGAGAAATTTTAAGACCTACTCTCTATTAGCAACTTTCAAATATGCAATACAGTATTATTAACTATAGTTGTCATGCTGTATGGAGCAAACACACTTGAGAGCATCAGTGTGTGTGTGTAAATGGATGTGTATATGTACACACATATTGTCACCCTGTTTATTTAACTTGTATGCAGAGTACATCATGAGAAACGCTGGACTGGAAGAAACACAAGCTGAAATCAAGATTGCCGGGAGAAATATCAATAACCTCAGATATGCAGATGACACCACCCTTATGGCAGAAAGTGAAGAGGAACTAAAAAGCCTCTTGATGAAAGTGAAAGTGGAGAGTGAAAAAGTTGGCTTAAAGCTCAACATTCAGAAAACAAAGATCATGGCATCCAGTCCCACCACTTCATGGGAAATAGATGGGGAAACAGTGGAAACAGTGTCAGACTTTATTTTTCTGGGCTCCAAAATCACTACAGATGGTGACTGCAGCCATGAAATTAAAAGACGCTTACTCCTTGGAAGGAAAGTTATGACCAACCTAGATAGCATATTCAAAAGCAGAGACATTACTTTGCCAACAAAGGTTCGTCTAGTCAAGGCTATGGTTTTTCCTGTGGTCATGTATGGATG
>NW_011495018.1:11034784-11043330 GCF_000754665.1 Bison bison bison | reverse complement strand
GAAGGAGATCAGTCCTGGGATTTCTTTGGAAGGAATGATGCTAAAGCTGAAACTCCAGTACTTTGGCCACCTCCTGCGAAGAGTTGACTAATTGGAAAAGACTCTGATGCTGGGAGGGATTGGGGGCAGGAGGAGAAGGGGACGACAGAGGATGAGATGGCTGGATGGCGTCACTGACTTGATGGACGTGAGTCTGAGTGAACTCTGGGAGTTGGTGATGGACAGGGAGGCCTGGCGTGCTGTGATTCATGGGGTCGCAAAGAGTTGGACACGACTGAGTGACTGATCTGATCTGATATGTATATACACTTGCATACATGTAAAGTTACAAGTATATTGGTAAAAATGAATGAAATAGAAGGCATGGTTAATCAAATTCATTTTTATGATCTATGTACCTTGCCAAATAATTCTCTTGACTAGATATGGCATGGGGGGAATGTTTGAAATGAATTACTGAGTTCTGCTAAGCCTGTGGTGATAGTTAATTTTACATGTCAACTTGACTAGGATATAGTACTTAGTCTAAGTGTTGCTGTGGAGGTGTTTCTGTAAACATCATTAACTTCCACAATCAGCTGACTTTAAGTCAAGGAGGTAGGAAGGTGGGCCCTACCCAATCAGCTGAAGGTCGTAAGAGCAAAAATTGAGATTTCCTGGAGAAGAAATTCTGCTTCAAGACTAGTATCCTGCCTGAGTTTCCAGCCTGCTGTTCCTATGAATTTCAAACTTGCCAAGTCTCACAATCACAAAATCCAGTTTTTAAAAATAAATCTGTGTATATATTCTGTAGACATTGTTGTTGTTCACTCGCTCAGTCATGTCCAGCTCTTTGCGACCCCGTGGGTGCCGCACTCCAGGCTTCCCTGTCCTTCGCCATCTCCTGGAGCTTGCTCAAACTCATGTCCATTGATGATGCCATACATGTATGTATATTTGTACATATCCTGCTCTTTAGTTTTGTCTCTTTGGGGAACTCTGGTTATACCTTCTCAGTTAGCTTTCCATATACCAGACAGTATCCATGTTTCTTGTAGATTTCTTGATCTGAATCTGAATTTTCAATCACCTCATTTGATTCACACTTAAATTAGTTTACATTAATTTAAACCCAAATATTAAAATATGGATGGAATTCTGAAGAAGAGTTTTATTAGGGAGGAAACTGGTTGAGATAACACAATGAAATTTCATATTCTCCTTTTTCTTCAGTGATCCAAATTTGGAGTTCTTTTTCTTTTTTTTTTTTGAGGTCTATTTTATGATAAAGAAATCCATTTCTAATGGTAATGTGATTTAGGCAGTTCTTAAATTTTCCGTGCATATATTTAAGAGAAATATGGCATAGTCAGTTTTCTTTCAAATGGAAATAGATAGAAAGCCAAGAGTTTTGACTTCTGCCAGGGGTTTTGAGTTCTGTGTTATGAGGCATGGAATGAAAACTGTTTCTACTCACACTTCTGACATCAAATGTTGAAATGTGTGGGTTTTCCACACCAAGCAATTCTCTGAGGACACCAACTGGGTATCCTACAATTGAATTCAATTCTGGCATTAACTGCTCTGTGTTAGAGTAGACCCCCTAGGTTAAGGGCTCAGTCCCATGAGACTCAGATGCCAATTGCAAATAGTGGGTTCCCCGGTAACCCGTGGGTTTCCTCGGTAGCTCAGATAGTAAAGAATTTGCCTGCAATGTAGGAGACCCAGGTTTGGCCCCTGGGTCAGGAAGATCCCCTGGAGGAGGGCATGACAACCCACTCCAGTATTCTTGCCTGGAGAATTCCATGGACAGAGGAGCCTGGAGGGCTACAGTCCGTGGGATCACAAAGACTCGGACACAACTGAGTGACTAACACTAACTAACTAGCTAACAAGGTAACTCACAGCTTGTCTGACATGACTATATCAGGAGTTCTCACGACCCTCTCCTCAGGTTCAGTAATTCACTGTAACAGCTCATAAAACTCAGGGAAATATTATAGTGGATACAAATGAACAACCAGATGAAGAGGTCCAGAGTGTAAGTAAGGTTCAGAGGGGTCCTAATGCAAGAACTCCTGTCCCCACAATTTGGGGTTTGCCCAAACTGTAAAGAAGCCCTTACATCCTCTTGTGACACGGATGCATTCAACTACCCTAGAAGCTCTCTGAACCCCTTTACTTTGGGTTTCTATGGAGTTTCCATTATGTCGGCACGATTGACTAAGTTACTGATCACTAGTAATTATCAACTCAGTCTCCAGCCCCTCTCCCCTCTGGAGGTCAAAAGGTGAAGCTGAAAGTCCCATCCCACCAATCACATGGCTGGTACCTCTGGCAGCTAGACCCCTCCCTGAAGTTATCAGAAGATGTTCCTATTACCCACCTCACTTGGTAAATTCCAAGGGTTTTAGGAGCTCTGTGTCAAGAACCAGGGGTGAAGACCAAATGTATATTTATTATGTCATGGTATCACAGTGATAGTTTTAAATTTTCTACCCTTCTAACAACAACAACAAAAACTCTTGCCAGAAGTGATCTGTCCAGATGATATTTTAGTAAGTAGTGTTAGTTGCTCAGTCGTGCATCCCCATGGACTTCAGCCTGCCAGGCTCCTCTGTCCCTGGGATTCTTCAGGCAAGAATACTGGAGTGGGTTGCCATTTCCTTCTCCAGGGCATCTTCCCAACCTGGGGATCGAACCTGGGTCTCCTGCTCTGCAGGCAGATTCTTTACCATCTGAGCCACCTGGGAAGCCCATATTTTGAATAAATGTGTTAATCACAGTCAGTGAGGGTCTCCATTTATCCATTTCCTTTGCTTTCAGGGGAGGAACTCCAGACTGTCTGGAGCAAGGGTCAGGAGGTCATGGACCTGCCCCACCCCCACTACCACCTCTTCTCAGAGGAGGAGGAGGAGGAGGGGCTCATGGGGCCCTGAATTGGAGGTTGATCATGCACTTCTTATTAATAGGATTAGTCTGCTTGCAGAGAGGGTGTGTTCTATCTGTCCTTGGCTTTCTCTTGGTGGTGAGGGGCCCCCACTGTGGAAAAAGCAAGCAATTGCTGAATTCTGTGTGTGCCTGGGTGGCCAGTTTATTTCTAGAATAAAGGATTTGGAGCCTCATCATGGTTGCACTGGAAAGCCATGCCATCCGGCCCAGCATTTAGAGTAAGAGAATGGAGTAGATCTGACATTTTGATCTCTGTCTGGATTCTATTTCTCACTTAGTTCCTAACTCCAGAGGAGAAGAAAAGAATGTCTTTAGTTAACTCTCCAATCCCAACAATATTAGCCCAACAGTTCTTGAGTGCTGCACCAGATGGGGTTCCGACTAAGCAGAAACCAATCATGCTTGATTTCAGCAGAAAAAGAATGCATGGGAAGGAGACCAGGAAGCAAAAGGTGGAGACAGGGAACCTTCATTTGGGTTATAGCCTGCAGCAAGGGCAGTTGGACAGCCAGAACCACTGGTCACCCACAATTCCAATCTGCTTAGAATCCACTTATTCCCCCTGACCCTGAGACCCAGGACATGGTTTGCTGCCCCTGGATTTGAGATGCAGCCGTGGTCACCAACAGATGGGAACCTATGCCTCCCTCTCCTTTTCTGATCCCCTCACTCCTGAATCTCAGTTTTAGGATGGGGCATCTGAGTGGCTGAGCTGAAGTCACCCTCCACTGCCTCGGGGATAGTGGGGGCAAGTGGCCTTTGATGCTTGACTTCTGTAGCAGAGGGTCCTCAAATCCCACCAACCTTCAAAGGAGAGCTTACACAAAACAATGAAGAAAATGAACGAATGTTACCCACCAAGGCTGGATTGGTGTTGTTCAGTAGCTCAGTCATGTCCCATGGACTCTTTGCAACCCCATGGACTGCAGCACACCAGGCTTCCCTGTCCTTCACCATCTCCTGATGTTTGTTCAAACTCATGTCCACTGAGTCAGTGATGCCATCCAACCATCTCGTCCTCCGTTGTCCCCTCTCCTGGATTAGCACATTTAATTATCTAGAGGTTAGCTTCCCATTCTCTTCTTGGAGATGGATGTGAGTAAGAAATGTTGTTGTCTCTCAGTCATGTCTGACTCTGTGAAACCATGGACTGCAGCATGCCAGGCTTCCCTATCCTTCACTGTCTCCTGGAGTTTGCTCAGACTCATGTCCAAAGAGTCAGTGATACCATCCAACTGTCTCATCCTCTGTCACTCCCTTCTCCTTTTGCCTTCAATCTTTTCCACCATCAGAGTCTTTTCCAATGAGTCAGCTCTTTGCATCAGGTGGCCAAAGTATTGGAGCTTCAGCTTCAGCATCAGTCCTTCCAATGAATATTTAGGATTGATTTCCTTTAGGAGTGACTGCTTTGATGTCCTTCCTGTCCAAGGGACTTGTAAGAGTCTTCTCCAGCACCACAGTTCGAAAGCATCAATTCTTTGGTGCTCAGCCTTCTTACGGTCCAACTCTTGCATCTGTACATGACTACTGGGAGAGCCATAACTTAGAGTGAAAAATAGTTAAGTGGAAAACTCACTCCTCTCCCTCTCCAAGCAGCTCTTTGCAGACATAAGAGTTTTGCAGAAAATTCAGTGCCTTTGTGATGGAGAGCATGCACTTATTTTATTCCTACTGTGTACCCACTATGGATCTAATTTCTATGTGGGAGCTTCTTCCTCTACTTGCCTGGGCAGCCTTGTTTAAATGTCCTCCGTATCCAAAAGCCCAAATCCTGCAGTCAGTGCATTATTCCCATATTCATTTGAGATTCGGTGTGTTTACGTATAATGTGCGTGTATTATATGCCTACTGTGTGTAAGCATTATGCTAGACTCTGTGACTGTGTGGATTACAACAAACTGTGGAAAATTCTTAAAGAGATGAGAATACTAGACCACCTGACCTGCCTCCTGAGAAATCTGTGTGCAGGTCAAGAAGCAACAGTTAGAACTGGACATGGAATGACAGACTGGTTCCAAATCAGGAAAGGAGTATGTCAAGGCTGTATATTGTCACCTTGCTCATTTAACTTATATGCAGAGTACATCATGTGAAATGCCAGGCTGGATGAAGCACAAACTAGAATCCAGATTTCTGGGAGAAATATCAATAACCTCAGATATGCAGATGACACCACTCTTAGGGCAGAAAACAAAGAGGAACTAAAGAGTCTCTTCTGAAGGTGAAAGAGGAGAGTGAAAAAGCTGGCTTAAAACAATAAAACAATATTCAGCAAACTAAGATCATGGCATCTGGTCCCATCACTTCATGGGAAATAGATGGGGAAACAGTGTCAGACTTTATTTTTGGGGGGCTCCAAAATCACTGCAGATTGTGATTGCAGCCATGAAATTAAAAGACACTTACTCCTTGGAAGGAAAGTTATGACCAACCTAGACAGCATATTCAAAAGCAGAGACATTACTTTGCCAACAAAGGTCCGTCTAGTCAAAGCTATGGTTTTTCCAGTAGTCATGTATGGATGTAAGAGTTGGACTATAAAGAAAGCTGAGCGCCGAAGAATTGATGCTTTTGAACTGTGGTGTTGGAGAAGACTCTTGAGAGTCTCTTGGACAGCTAGGAGATCCAACCAGCCCATCCTAAAGGAAATCAGTCCTGGATATTCATTGGATGGACTGATGCTGAAGCTGAAATCCAATATTTTGGCCACCTGATGTGCAGAACTGACTCGCTGGAAAAGACTCTGATGCTGCAAAAGATTGAAGATGGGAGAAGGGATGACAGAGGATGAGATGGCTGGATGGCATCACTGACTCGATCATAAGTTTGAGCAAGCTCCGGGAGTTGGTGATGGACAGGGAAGTCTGGCGTGCTGCAGTCCATGGGGTTGCAAAGAGTCGGACACGACTGAGTGACTGAACTGAACTGAGACTCTGGGGGGAAGAGGGGGAGAATAGATTTAGAAGTAAGTAAAAGGAGGTCCCTGCTGTGTGGGAGCTGTGGACCAATTGTGAGAGACAGTAAACAGCTAATCAGGCAAGAGAACTCTGGTGGCATGGCGGTAAAGAATCCACTTGCTAATACAAAATACCCAGGAGATGCAGGTTCGATCCCTGAGTCGGGAAGATCCCCGGAGAAGGAAATGGCAACCCATTGCAGTATTCTTGCCTGGGAAATCCCATAGACAGAGGACTCTGGCTGGCTCCAGCCCATGGGATTGCAGAGTCGGACACAACTTAGCGACTGAAAAACAATGACACAGTGCAAGAAAACACGGTCAGTGTAAGAGGAGGAACAGAGTGCTTCATTTATGGAGGAAAAGGGGAACCTGTGTGGAGGCAATGTCATGGCTGCAGGGTGAGAGGGAGCAAGTCATCCAGAAGTCACATGGGGCCACAGTGGGGACAGCAGGGGGATGACAGCCGTGGAAAGTATTATTGTACTTTTGTAACTGCTTTTGGCTTGTATGTCTGAAGACAGTGGGGCCGGATGGGCTTTGAGAAGCTCAGCACCTGGAACAGAGGCTGCTGAAGGAGCTCCATTCAGCATGCGGCCAGCTGTGCTAACCACACACTCGGCCAGCTGCTTTCATATCTTCTCTCCCATCGTCATGGCAGCCAGCAAGCTGCCCACAAGCTCCCAGGGCTCACAAGTGGGGCGAAAAAAGTGATGCTCCCAAATCCAGTTTTATCAGAAGAGAAAGAATTGTTCTCCTGAAGAAGGGATGTTGGATAGGCAACCTGTGACCTCTGAAATGTCTGGGTTCTGTCTTCCAAAGTAGCAGACATTCCTGACATTTGACATGGTGGGCACGTGAGCACTTTGCCTGAGGTCGGGGGAGAGGAATTCTTTCAGTTTCACCACCTTCCAAACCTCGAGAGGGTCTCCAGGTTCACACACACCTGCCTCAGAGAGAAGAGGGTTTCTCTCCCAGGTCCCTGCACTGGCTTTGAAATCAGGCATGAGTCTCACCAGGGCAGGACAGGTGCTCTCCTGATGGTCCAGTTGATTTTTCAGCTTCAATCCTGTTAACCGGATGTTACCCCTTGGAGTATTGAGTTGTCCCCACCAGATTCTTACATACCTGCTTAACTTCCATGTGAGAGATCTATATGTGAGTTTGGGCACATTATGATCCTGTGCAGGCACTCAGCAGTGTTTGCAAATTAAGATTGATCACATGGGCAGCCACTTACACATATTACTTGTGTGTGTGTGTGTGTGTGTGTGTGTGTGCACGTGCTGAGTCACTCAGTCATCTCTGACTCTTTGTGACTCCGTGGACTGTGGCCTGCCAGGCTCCTCTGTCCATGGGGTTTTCCAGCAAAATTACTGGAATGGGTTGCCACTTCCTCCTTCAGGGGATCTTCCCAACCCCAGGATTGAACCCATATCTCCTGCATTGGCAGGCAGATTCTTTACCACTGAGCCACTGAGGAAGCATACAAATTGCTTAGTGAGTGAAGTCACTCAGTCGTGTCTGACTCTTTGCGACCCCATGGGCTGTAGCCTACCAGGCTCCTCTGTCCATGGGATTTTCCTGGCAATAGTCCTGGAGTGGATTGCCATTTCCTTCTCCAGGGGACAAATTGCTTAAAAGTCATTAATTTGTGTCATTAACATGTTTGATGGATGTCATTGGAAACAAATCAGCTCATTTCAGGGATTGTGGGGACCTGTTGCTTCTCACGTTTCCACATGATGGATCACGAAGTGATGGGTTTTCCAGAGAGTGGCCCCTCCACCACCTGCTCCCCAGGACCCTGAGGAACTGGGTCAAACTGCAGATTCCTGAGACTCACCCAAATAAGCGAGATTAGACTCTCTGGGAATGGGAATTGGCATCTCTATTTTTATAAAGCTTCTCAGGTGAAGTTTACGGATGCCCTTTACTGCTCTGTGTCTCTTTCCAGTGTGGCAAAATACTAAAGAAGGCTTTCTGTTCACTTAAGAGATGTGTGGCTCACTAAGAAGTTGCTTTACTGGGTGCACAGTCAGGCAATTCAGAATCAAGGAATGAAGAAGGACAGAGAGACCCAGGAGGACCCAGCCAGCGCTGCTAGTTTTGTAACCAATGGGAAACCAAAGGTTTGGATTCATTGTTGTAACTTAGGATCCTCCAATCAGATCAAGGGGGAGGAGCAAGCAAGCCTGGAGTTCCTTAAAACAGTGCCCCTCAGACTTGAGGGTGGACCAGAATCACGTGGGCTTGTTGGACCACAGCTTCTTGGGCCCCACGCCCAAAGTCCGAATTCAGTCAGTCTAGGGAGGGGCCAGGACAAACGGCTGAGCCCAGGTGTGAGGTGGGGACCCAACTTCTTATGAAGGAAACAGAGCTCTTGATCCCGAACAGGGTGCCTGTTCTGGGAAGCCTCAGTTCAGTTCAGTTCAGTCGCTCAGTCATGTCCGACTCTTTGCGACCCCATGAATCGCAGCACGCAAGGCCTCCCTGTCCATCACCAACTCCCGGAGTTCACTCAGACTCACGTCCATCAGGTCAGTGATGCCATCCAGCCATCTCATCCTCTGTCGTCCCCTTCTCCTCCTGCCCCCAACCCCTCCCAGCATCAGAGTCTTTCCAATGAGTCAACTCTTCGCATGAGGTGGCCTAAGTC
>NW_011495018.1:11029582-11034684 GCF_000754665.1 Bison bison bison | reverse complement strand
TCATTCCTTCCAAAGAAATCCCAGGGCTGATCTCCTTCAGAATGGACTGGAGGCCTAGAGGAGGAAAAACGAACCTTTTCTTTCCAACTTCCTAGATTCTCTGGCTGAGGCCCTAGAAACTAAACTGACAAAAGACAGATTAACAAGAGAAAATCAGAGCGTATAGCACATGCAGTATGCATATGCTGCTGCTGCTAAATCACTCAGTCGTGTCCGACTTTGTGTGACCCCATAGACGGCAGCCCACCAGGCTCCCCCGTCCTTGGGATTCTCCAGGCAAGAACACTGGAGTGGGTTGCCATTTCCTTCTCCAATGCATGAAAGTGAAAAGTGAAAGTGAAGTCACTCAGTCCTGTCCGACTCTTATCGACCCCATGGACTGCAGCCCACCAGGCTTCTCTGTCCATGGGATTTTCCAGGCAAGAGTACTGGAGTGGGGTGCCATTTCCTTCTCCGTGCAGTATGCATATACATGGGAGAAACTCAGCACTGGATGACTCAGAGGGGTGACTGGAACTTGGGCTTATATAGTTAGCATCTGAGCAAAGAACAATACATGTATAGAGAGGTGACCACGCACAGGAAAAGGGCTTTAGGCTTCCAAGGGTAGCAGACTGTGGGAAGACAAACGTGTGGGGTGAACTTAGAGAAAAGAAGGATTATTTTGGTAAGGTCTCTTATGTAGGTTCCTCTGGGTGCCATCTTGGGCTGGTCTAGAGTTCTCTCTGGTGATTAAAAGTCTGAGTCTGCTTTTAGACAAATGTGGGTCGGATGGAGAGCTTTTTTGGCATTTGCTTTTTCTCAATAGTCTAAACTCAGAAATCCTTACACCACAATGGTGAACTTTGGGGTTGCGTAGTTTGATTCCTTATAAGGGCCGTACTTACTTGGTCCCATCTCTGGATTTTCTCTCTTGGAATTCCTTGTGTCCAGAGTCAACTTGGTGTCTCTTCTAAGACGAATGTCACTTGCCCCATTCTGTGCTCCCTAAGCCATTGTCCCTAGACAGGGTTTCTGGAGAAAAAGACATTAAAGGATATGTCAGAGATCATATTCTGCGTAGGTTTTAGACCTTGGAGAGACCTTAGCAGTCATCTCCGGGGCAGTGCTCCTGAACCGCTTGGCGTTTTTGTTGTCCTTGACTTTGGACATTGTTAACTGAACTCTGCACTTATTCCCACCAGGCTTGGATCCAGCATCCTTTCAATACAATACAAAGCTTGATTTATTTAGGGTGATGCTTATTTATAACCCAGAATTAACCAAACTTCAGCTTTTGCTTATGGAGATGTGGAGCTCAAGAAGGAGAGATGACTTGCTAAAGGCACAGATCTAGGCTGGGATTACTGGCATCCTGGCTCTAGGCTGAGATTTTTTTTCTTGCCTTAGTATATGGTTAGTTTTAGATAACTTTTCCAGAAATCTTGAAAATGGAGCATAAAATTTAATGGCTAAAATATAAATTATATGAAATACAGTCTTTTTTTTCCTATACCCTGGAAATTTCCTAAATGGTTCAAAAATTGTAAAGAACTGAGTATCTAAATAAACATTGTTAAGTGGTAAGTCTAACGTTGGCAACCTGTTATATTCTAAGAATAATGAGTAGATTCTGCACTATCTAGAATTTGGTGATGTAACCAGCGGTTCATTTAAAAGAGGGGAACAAGATAACTTGCAAATACTCAAGTGCCTGCCATTTGCAAAGAATAGAGTATGTCTCACTTTGTTGAGCCCTCCTCTTCCACATCATATTGATCTTCGAGGGAGAGAAGTCTTCTGAAGAGAGATCTTAGTTCCCTGCCCAGAAGTTGAACCTGGGTAGCCTGGATTAAAACCAGAAATTCTAGCTGCTAGACCACCAGGGACTAGAGGCTAGAAGCAAAGTGTGTATTAGTGGCTCAGTCGTGTCCCACTCTTTGTGACGCAATGGGCTGTAGCCTGCCGGGCTCCTCTGCCCATGGGATTCTCCAGGTGGGAATACTGGCGTGGGTTGCCATTCCCTTTTCCAGGGGATCTACCTGACCCAGGGCTCAAATCCAGGTCTCCTGCATTGTAGCAAGATTCTTTACCATCTGAGCCACCAGGGAAGCCCAGAAGCAAAGTAGCCCTGTTTTTTCCTTCCCTTTGAAAGTAAGAATGTTTAAAGGAGTCAAAAACTATAAATACAGCTACAACATTAATTATTATTATAGAGACACAGCATCGTATATGGGAAAGCACATAGAGAAACAATTTGCTTAAGACAGAAGCAAGACAGAAATATATACACAGAGAGAAAGGGTGTGGGCTCCCCCCTCTAATGAGGAAGAGCATGGTAAAGAGATGATTTAAATCCTTTATATACGACAGTCCTCTTTGGTCTTTGTTTAACTTTGGCCAATTATCTTTTTTTTTTTTTTTAATCACACCTGACTGGTCGGTCCTAGGACCCTCCCCAAGATGTGTGTTCAACATTTTGTAAAGATAGATCCCACTGCAGAGACCTGTGGGTGCATGCCCACATTTATTATGGGGTAGTGCCCCCCTCCCTTTTTGACCCCCAAGGATTCTTCCAGCACTTGTGAAGACAGGGAAGTTTTCCTTGACTTGAGGAGAGGTCATCTTATCTTTTAACTTAAGCACAGCTCAGTTTTGCCACTAGCTTTGTCCTTGGAGTGTCTGGGTGGGAACAAAGCTTCAATTTGACTCCACTTGACAAATACCAGCTGTCCAGCCCAGGGGCCCATCTATCTCCTACTTCACTATCGACACTTAATGTGTACAATTGCTTTTATTCCCAGTGACTTTACAGTTCTTACATGGGGAAGCTGCATTCCTTATGACCATTAACCAGAAGGATGCAGGGTCATGTCAAAGTGGCAGATTGGCTTAGTACAGCCTAGAAATCAGAAAAAGAAATCAGTAGAGAGACCACTCATACCTAATATTAGCCAAGGGCATTCCTGTTCTTAAACTAGATGTTGCTTTGTCTACTAGCCAGCCTTATTAGACATTAGCAGGAAGAACTTAGGATAAATTCAGTGGAGGTGGTTCCTACTGGAGGCGGCAGGAGGATGTGCTTGAGAATCCTGCCACGTGCCTCCCACCAGCTCCTCTGCTAACCTCCCCTTTCTCCACCCTCATTTCATTCTTTCCCCTACTCTCCTCTCTGTCTGTGGTTGTTATGTCTTTGCCAAGCCCTCAAGGTAGATTAGTTTATAACTTTAATAATGTGGTAAAGAACCTGGAGTTATTTTGCCCGGAAAAGGTGTATAAAGAAGGCTGCATCATTTTTGTTCGTGTTTCCCTGTAAGCAGCCATCTGCTTACTCATCATTGCTTTTGGAATTTTAGCCTTTGCATTGGAACAAGTTTCAGATTACTTTTAGCTTCAAGGATAATTAAGTCTATAAAATGTATGTTTGTTGCTTTTTGGTTGAATGTAGTAAATAGAGGGGGAAAACTGGAAAATGGGATGGAAATGTTCTAGAAAATTAACTCAAAGTAGATCTGTTGCAAATTCTGTAGGGGTATTAAGATACAATTTCCTAAGGCAGCTTCTGAATAAGAAAAAATAGAACACATTATGGTAATTTGAAAGAGGAATCTTCCTGTTGAAGAAAACATAGTTTCTGACTTTTTAAATTTATTCTTAGCTTTCCAATAAAATACCCAACATATAATACACACATGTATGTGCACACACATGCACCCATACACACACACACACACACACACACACACTGAGAGACCAACTGGGGAAAAGGCTAAGGCAATTGAGATCTTACAGGCAGTCTATTAAAATTTCAAATTTTATAAAAGCTTTGTATTAATAAGTGTAAGTGGATTCTTTACTTGAGCTTGAATAAATTGGAAAGAATTTAGAATTAAGATTGGAAAACCATGCTTCTTCTTCCTTTTAGATAGATTTCAGACTTGCTTAGAATTGAGCAGTGAATAGTCTCATAATGTAGGCTTTAGTTTATGCCTTGAAAGTGAAAGTGATACTTGCTCAGTTGTGTCTGACTCTTTGGGACCCCATGTACTGTAGCCCACCAGGCTCCTCTGTCCATGGGATTCTCCAGGCAAGAATACTGGAGTGGGTAGCCTTTCCCTTCTCCAGGGAATCTTTCCAACCCAGGGATTGAACCCGGGTCTCCTGCATTGGCAGGTGAATTCTTTACCATCTGAGCAACCAGGGAAGCCCTGTTCATACAAAGGCCTTGATCACAATGAGCTTCTTCCTCCTGAAAGTTGACCACTTTTTGTGTCTCCCAAAAAGCAAGTGTCACAGGCGCTTCTTGCAGTCTTGCAGGGCCTCCAAGAAGCTGCTCAGTTAAAATGTCTGGCTGGCACAAGGTTGGCCAAGGGGCAAGGTAGGACAGGCCAATCCAAATGTTGACTTTGGAATGAGAACTGGATTTTTTCAGGTAAGAATACTGCAGAGTGTTGCCATTTCCTCCAGTGGATCTTCCAGACTCAGGGATCAAACCTGCATCTCTCAGGGCAGGAGGGTAGAGATATTGTGAGGCAGAAGGGCTGGAGTCCTAGCTTTAGGAATTCTAGGCAAGGCACTTCATCCTGAACTTCACTTTCCATGTCTATGAAATGGGAAGGTTATTTATTATCAGGCTCAAATTGGCTGTGGGTGAGATTGTTCTTTAAATTTCAGAACACTCTTCAGGTGTGAGGGGTCATTACCATAGTACCCTTAGCCTCCTGTGCATGTGCTTACATGTTCCCAGCATGCATAGTAGGGAGTTCAGTAAGCAGGAAGAAAAACAACCAGGAAGCAGAGGAAACTCGGTGACCTCCTTTTTGCCAAAGGTAAAGGGCATTTATGGGAAATCCCTCCTGTGGTTGTGCCTGGAGGGCAGCTCCACCTGCTCAGCTAGATCTTTGTCTGAGCAGTCCGCTTCCTGGTGGGTACAGCCTCCAGAAGGTCATGTACCCAGCCCCAGCACTGCTGTTATCTTCCACATCGAGGTGTGTTTCCTTGCTGTAATCCCTTCATACCCAGGCTGTCCATGCCTGGCATCAACAGGGAAACTCTTGCCAAGGGCCCTCTGGCCACAGAGCACTCCCCCCACCCCCTGCCTGGCCTCCATTACTTCTTTCCTT
>NW_011495018.1:11026085-11029482 GCF_000754665.1 Bison bison bison | reverse complement strand
GGGGACAGGGTACAGGGCACAGGGCACAGGGGTTTCCCACCCTGCCTGCATTCTGCTTACATCTCCACACTGTGGAAAGGGAGTTGGTATCCCTGGATCCAGCTGAGAACAAACAGTCCCTCCTCTGCTTCTCCCTCTCTAACTCCTTGCTCCAGAGTCCTGGTGCCCAGGGCCACTGTGTGAGGCATTGCCAGCCCTGAGTTTGTTTCTCCTGTGCTTCCCCAGTCCCTCGCCATGTACCTGGATGTGGGGAGCTGGAATAGAATTCACCTTGTGCTTTGGTTTATGCCTTACGAACTGCTTTCTCATTCATTATAGCCCTGGCTCTTCCTGCAGTTCTAAGTCATGTAGTGTGATGATCATGGTTTGTGTGTGTATGTGTGTGTGTGTGCGTGTTACAGATGAGGAGACAGTGCTCCAAAGAAATCGATGACTCTTCAGCATGAAGCAGCCAGTAGTGGTTAAGTCTGGACATTGAATCCAAGTTACTGTCACAGTTTGTTTGTTATTGTCGAGTATTGAGTGTTTGCTCTGGGTTGGGTGCCAGGCTGGACACAGGGGTCAAAGGCAATAGAAATAGTTCCTGGCTACAAGGAGCTCTCAACAATAGAGGTACAGAGCATGCAAACTATGAAGCTTCTGGATTGGGAGGATTTGTGGATTGATTCTGTCCAAGGGGAGTTGAAGGTCCTGTAATGGTTCCTAGAGTGGAATCCCCGGGGTTGATGATGAGTGGAGGTGATGAGTTGGGGAGTTGGAGGCCAGAGGACAAGGGAGATGCAAATGTCCAGTGGCTTGGAAGACAAATAGTCCAGTGTGCCAGTCCACAGTTTTGTGCCTTTTGAACACTTTTATTCCCTAAAAGATGAAGTTATTGTTTAATCACTTTTTACAGTGTTGTGTTATGGATGAAATTATTATTGAAATCTGTTCTTGTTTTGTTGCCACTCCAAACTATACAATGGAACTGGGAATCCCTGAGAACTGGAGTTTCTTACTGACTTCAGAAAGACTAATTTTCACAAGGTAAATCTATATAGTTAGACTCCTGGCTCTTACTGATACTATCAAAGAAGAAAAATTGTCTTTTTGCAAAGTTTCAGTTCTATTTTTGCATTATTTTGATATAAAAAGATAAAATCAACCCAAGAAGAATATTGATAAACCCAAACCTGTCCATTTCATTAGTACATCTGTTTCAATAATAAGTATTACTGATTATTTAGTGACAGGATCGCAAAATGGGTTATATATGATATTCTTAAATTGTAATGAAATCACTGTCAAGTCATAAGGGCTCAATATTCCTTGAAGAGCAGGTGATAAAATTCAGAAGATCAGTGTATGCAGTTTTCTGGGCTCTGTTGGAATGATGAATGGTTTGCCCTTGATTTGAATTGGGAAAGAGGTATAAGGCAAGATTATTCATAGGTGAACTTGGACTTCATTACCAGGGAGTAGCTGGTGTTTCAGCACTGTTCTTTGAATGTATCTGGAGGCAGAGGGAGGGGACAGGAAATGAAGAAGGCACGGTCTGGGCCTCAGGCTCCACCTGTGCTTTGTTGATGCTGTTGTTTAGTTGCTAAGTCATGTCCAGCTCTTTGTGACCTCATGGACTGTAGCCCACCAGGCCCTGTGTCCGTGGGATTTCCCTGGAAAGAATACTGGAGTGGGTTGCCATTTCCTATTCCAGGGGATTTTCCTGACCCAGGGATCAGACCCGAGTCTTCTGCCTTGGCAGGCAGATTCTTTACCACTGAGCCACCTGGGAAGACCCCATCTGGGTTAAGGTGGTGCTTCCTGGCACAGCATCATTTAACTGTAGCACTGGTACTGCAGCATAAACTCTTGGCCTGACTAGCAGCCTCATTTGCTTATTTTCTGCTTATGGGAGTGTATATATTCACTGTTAAACATTTGCATATTATGAAATGTCTGATTGGCTGAGGGAGATTCTCTGAAATCGTCACTCCTCTCCCCGTCTCAGAGAAAACCGTCATTAAGGGTTGGGTATTCTTGCAATTATTCCTTTAAAAAATGTATTGACGTATAGTCGATTTACGACATTGTGCTATTTCTGCTGTATAACAGGATGACTCAGGTACACCTGTATATTCTTTATCATGTATTTTCCCATATGGTTTATCACAGAATATTGAGTGTAGTTCCCTGTGCTATATGGTAGGACCTTGTTTATCCATTTCATATACTGGTTTGCGTCTGCTAGTCCCAAGCTTCCAATCCTCTCCCCACCAGCCCCTCTCACCCTTGGCAACCACAAGTCTGTCCTGTACGTCGGTGAGTCTGTTTTTGTTTTGTACATGTGTCCATTGGTGTCATATTTTAGATTTCATACATAAGTGATGTCATATGGTTTTTGTAATTATTTTTGAACTCACTACTACTCATTTGTTTATTAACAGAGAAAAAGTCAAGTAATATATTTTGAGCTTGATTTGTAGCTTAATATCTCTATGCGTTAAAAAAGTAAACAATCTCCATAGATCTGGGCCTGCTTCCCTGTCAGGATGTGTCTCTGGTCAGTAGCTGGCCTGCCCGCTGTGGTCACTGCCCTCCAGTGACCTCTTTCAGATGCTAAAAGAGCTTGGTTCCAGCATTAACGTTTTCCTCAACTGGAGTCACTTAAATGCTCTGGCCGTGGACAAGAGGTTTACTCAGGCATTGGCTTGTTCTTACTGTGTATGCCTCATGCCCTGGGACCTTGCCTTTAGTTCAATTCAGTCGATCACTTGTGTCCGACTCTTTGCGACCCCGTGGACTGCAGCACACCAGGCCTCCCTGTCCATCACCAAATCCTGGAGTTTACTCAAACTCATGTCCATTGAGTTGGTGATGCCATCCAACCATCTCATCTTCTGTCTGGGACCTTGCCTGGGCTTTCATTTTTCCTGAGTTGAGGCGGGGGGTGTCTTCCTGCACAAGGAGACTAAACAGCAGAGTGGATCAGAATTTGAATCCTGGAATTGGTGGCGCCCAGGTTCCTTGATCTCAGTGAGCCTCAGTTTCCTTGTCTGTAAATGGAAGTAATAATCCTACCAATGTTATAAATTTGTGCTTGTGAAGATGTGTTGAGGTCCTTTAATGGACCGGAACCTCGTGGTCCAGAGTCGACCAATAAGAAAGTAAAGGAGAGAGAAAGAGGCTGATATTCCTTGGTTTACACAGAAAGCCAATAAAGCCCCTGACATGGGACTTGCTCTGTTCACGGAGGCCTCAGGCACCCTCTTGATGGGGTGAAGACGCAGAGCGCCTTCTCGAGAGGGTCTTAGAAGCCCGGGCAGGAAAGTGAACTCAGAGAGCCTCTGCGCTCCAGGGGATCAGCCTGAAAAAAAGAGAGAGAGAGAGAGAGAGAGAGAGAGAGAGAGAAAGAAAGAAA
>NW_011495018.1:11018107-11025740 GCF_000754665.1 Bison bison bison | reverse complement strand
ATATTAAAGAGAGAGATTTGTAAACAATCACTTTTACCATATGGTTCACAAGAAGGAAGAGGGTACTTATCACCATATAGAAAAACTAATGAAGGAAATGCCTGGATTCCTCAGTCCCGGGAGAGGCTTGCCTCTCCTCTTAATTCCTGAATACTCGGGAATTAATAAGGAGCAGAGAATTCCTGACAGATCCAAAACAGCACACAGGAAGCCTCCTGTTAAATGCTTCCTGACAATTCCCCCTATTTTATTATATTTGTAAAAAAGGTCTTGACCAAATGAGTTTGGTTAGTATTAACCAACCTTATAGAAAGGTGACTGTAAACAACAAATATAATTATCAAGACAATCACCAAAGTTACAGTTTCAGACCTGATACTGTGGGTAATACTTTGAAACCATCCTCGAGGGTCTAGCCGGGATAATTTGTTCAGCTAAAGTTTCCAAATTAGGGGAAGAGGGCAGATTTTTAGAAAAAGTTTTAAAGATTTTCTTTTGCAGTAATTGTACATTCAGAGAGGCATTATCACGTATATTTTATAAATGAAATTTGATTTGTTCCCAGTTGTAGGCACTATGATTTAACTGAACAGGAGTAACACAAAATTGAGTAGCTTAAAGAAATAGAGGAGTTAAGACAAGTATATAGTTTGCAATCAATACAAGTTACAGAATGTAAAAGTCTTATTAAATTGTAAATTTTCTATGGCTATTACAAAAGGAAGTGGGACACAGGCCTGTATAAAATATGACCGATTATAGCGAAAGAAATAGTTAGTATGACCACAACTGGTCCCTATGAAATGTCCAGTCCAAGTCCCAAGTTTTTCCGTGCTCTGGTGCGTGCAGCAAGTTTCCAAATGGCCCATTGTTCAGGCCCACTCTGTTTATCAAGGACGATCCTAGGACGAGGTGGGGCTAATCCACCATCAAGCCACTCAAGAAGTCCTTTGTCATAGTAATGTTCCATTGTAGTGTCAGTGACCATATCACACACAGTGTTGTGAATATCGTCTGAGCAGTCAGATAACCACATACCATGGGGTCCCCAATCAACAATTGTATGATTAGCCACAAACATTGATTTTCTTGATTTGGTTTGATATTTGTCCCAACGAACGGGAGTATAAGTAAAGTTTTTATAAGTAAACCCTTTGCTTAATGTTCTTTGTTCTTTCCCTAACTCTTTCCCTAACTCTTTCTCTAAAGTCTCAGTACTATAAACATGGTTTACAGACAAAGAAAGGGCAGTAAATAATCCAAGCAATGTCTGAAAGTCTTTTGGAGGCAGGACGAAAGCCCAAGTTTGTCGGCTGACGTTTATGCACAATTCTCCTGCGCCCATGCACAAAGGAAGGACTTCATAGCCTAAAGAAATGTTAATTAGTTTTCTTTCCTGCCCAGGGTGTGAGGGCCCTTTCCTGTACTAGGGAGAAGGCATATGTATAGAGTCATTAGTTGAAACGATTGGTCCTCTCTCTGTCCATTCGACTGCCTGTAATAGAGGGGGGTTGTGTATTAGTCCAAGCTTGAGTGGGGGTAGAGGCAGGGAGGTACAGGCCAAAAGACTGAGCATTGCCAGGACACTGTATTCAGGACTTGGAGGCAATCCCTGTTGAGAGACCAAATTTTCAGCTTGATTAGTAGGGTTTTTATTTGTCCTCAAGTGGGGAGATCATCGGGGTGATGTTGCCAAGGACGATGCTTTCTGGAAATCTTTAGAGCAGGCATAGCCTGTACTGGAATTTATTCTTCCTGGGGTTCTTGTTCATCTCCATTTTGAATGCCAGGGGCCCCCTTGAGTCAAATCTTAAGAAGAGGTTAAAATTAAAAAAAAAAAAAAAGCTGTATTAACAATAGTTATAGGTTTAGAAAATATGTTGGCATCTAGTAAAGTCTGCTTTAGATAAGGAAGACAGTAGTGTACCTGTGTATTCCCCCTTTTTTAATTTTTTTATTTGTAACTTTAGTGTGTGATGTGTGTGTTTGACTATGTCTTGTGTCTGTGGATTATAAAGAATACCTGTAATATGTATAATAGGAAAAAATTGTAAAAATTGTTTCAAGTGTCTAGCAATATAGGCATATACATGGTGTTGTGTAGCTTCACCATGAAGAGGTGTGGCCCAGATAAAAGAGGAATTTGTATCTATACAAACATGTAGGAAAGAAAATGGAGAAAGTTCAGGTCAATGAGTTACATCCATTTGTCCTAATTCATTAGGTTGTAAACTGTGAGGATTGATATCTTGTGCGATGGGTCAAAGTTGTAGGCAAATAACCTAAATAAGAGCATATAATTTATTTTGTTGAGCAGAATGAAATTTAGTATAAAAGACTTTATATTCTTTAAGAGGCCAGAATGAAGCTTTGGCGTTTTTAGCTCTATCTATATAAAAAACCTCGGCCTGTGGTATAGGCTGTGAGCTGATAATGTGAGAAATAATAAATTCAGTATTTTTGAAGAAATTTCACAGCTTACCAGAAGGATAATGAAATGAAATTTCTCCAAAATATTCCAGAAAAGCTATTTGGAAATCGGTAGAAGTTTGTAAAGCATTCTCAAATTGAGATTTATTGATAGGTATTACAATTTTATGAGGATCAGAGCCAATTAGAGTTTTACTCCTATTTCTTCCATTGATAATGATTAGAGCAATTAAATCAAGGTAGGGTGTAAGTGACTTTATTCCCCTAAAATGGGTATAGATCCATTCTATTGGGTGTTCTTGTTGGGCAAGAAGTCCTGTGGGAGAATGGGGAGAGGGGAGTATAAACAATTCTAGAGGTAAATATATTTTAATGAGAGTAAGAAATTGTTTTTGTAATTTATTTTGCACCAGAGTTCCTCTCATGCCTCTTGAGAAAGTGAAAGAGGGCTATTTAAATCAGGAGCTCCTTTTAAAGTACTAAATAGGTTATTCAGTTGATAATTAGCAATGCCTAAAGAAGGTCTAATCCAATTAATATCACCTAAGAGCTTTTGAAAATCATTTAAGGTTGATAATTTATCAGTACAGATCGGACTTAGTTGGGGAGGAATGCGTTGCCTATTAACAACGAACCCCAAGTAATGGTAAGGTTTGAATTTTTTCAGGGGCAATGATTAGTTTTTAAAGCATAGTTGAGCTATATCAAACATGAGTTCAGTTTTTAAGCTAGATGGAGCTGAAAACAACATACCATCCATGTAGTGAATAACAAGAAAATTAGGAAACTGCTTTCTCACAGGCTCAAGGGCTTTGGCTATGTAGTACTGACACATGGTGGGAGAATTCATCATCCCTTGTGGCTGTACATTCATTCCATTGGTACCGTTTATGAGGTCCAATATGATTAGGATAAGGGAGAGAGAAAGCGAATCTCTCTCAGTCTAAAGGGTGTAAAGGTATATTAAAAAAGCAATCTTGTAAATCAATAATAATAATATGCCAGTCTTGAGGAATAGTGGTAGGTGATGGGATTCCTGGTTGTAATGCACCCATAGATTTCATAGATGCATTAACTTTTCTAAGGTCTGTTACGAGACGCCATTTGTTAGAATTCTTTTTTATGACAAAAATAGGAGAGTTACAAGGAGAACAAGATTCCTCAATATGCTTTAATTCTAGTTGTGTATCTATAAGTTCTTTAGCCGCCTGAAATTTCTCTTTCATGCGGAGCCACTGCTCTGTCCAAATAGGCTTGTCATATTTCCAGGTTATTTTAATAATTGTATTGTTTGTTAGATGAGCAGTGGGCCCCAGGAAAAATGTGGAATGTATGTCTGAGTTTGTCATATCTTATATCTTTTTATTAAAAGCATATATCTTACTTTTCCTTAGCAACTATGAGGTGTCTTGTATATTAGCATTTTATAGATTGGTGAATATATTTATTATATCATAATATAATATATATAAACATATATTTATTATATATAAATATATGTTTATATTTATATATATCAATATATTATACGTTATATAATATATTTATTAATAGTTTAAAATCTCTTTAGTTTTTCTGTAAGAAAAACCTTTTGTAAGAGGAAGTTAATATTTAGTAATTAATGTTTTAAGATCTTATTTTATTTGGAAATGATCTAGCTATTTAATAAACTTTTATTATTTAGTTTAGTACAACTCTAGAAATTTAAGTTATCCCAATCCTAAGAGATATATTTTAGATTATAATAACAGATTATTCTATTAAAAATATAATTATTTTTAATAGAGTTTATCTAGAAGTTTTTATATCTTTAGTTTTTATATCTTTATGTGTTTTTATATCTTTATAAAAAGAGTTACCTTTTTGTTGACAAATTTAGTTTACCTTAAACCTAGGCATAATAAAAGTATTATATAATGTTGATGACTTAAGATATGTCTTAATTAGATTAGCAAACTATTATATTTAAATTATATTTATATTTAAATAAATATTATATATATTTAATATTTTTCAGTTCACGTGAATTTGAATTTAAATAGAGCTCATCCTAAAAACAAAGCTGGTATATCGATGTCAGCACTGCCAGATGCTCAGGGTTTCAGGTAAAAGATGGAATTTGCCCCAGGTTTTTGTTGAAGGGGACCTGAGGGGTCCCTGCTTGGAGTTTTCCGGAATAGATTTTCTTTCAATGTACTTACAATCTTTGGCCCAATGCATTCCTCTATGGTTGCAAGGGCAGATTTTTGGAGGTTTTTTATTTTTATATATTTTCTCTCTCTCTTTTTTTTTTCCTTAGGGCCGTCCTTTTTTGAATGGTTCTTATTTCCACATGTAAAACATCCTTTATTTCCCTTTCTTAAGGCAGCAGCTATTGTTTCAGCTACCATTTGCATCTTTTGAGTTTCTAATCCTAGATTTCGACAAGCCTTCAAATAATCAATAATAGTCCCTGTCTCACGAATTGGAGCTATAGCTTTTTGACATTCCTGATTTGCATTTTCATAGGCAAGTAATTTCTCTAGTTGCCTTTTGGCTTCTTCTCCAATTACAGTACGGGAAATAGCAGTTTCTAATCTAGCTAAAAAATCAGCATATGTTTCATTAGATCCCTGAACTTTAAATAAGTGATGAAGTAAAGTAGAAAAGTGATGAGGCTTTCTTTCCAGCCGTATTACCCATGTCTTAGTACTTACCAGCCTCAATAGGCCCTGGGGTCACTCCGTCTGAGAATCTGCCTATGTGTACCAAGTTCCTGTTCTGGGCGCCACTTGTTGAGGTCCTTTAATGGACCGGAACCTGGTGGTCCAGAGTCGACCAATAAGAAAGTAAAGGAGAGAGAAAGAGGCTGATATTCCTTGGTTTACACAGAAAGCCAGTAAAGCCCCTGACATGGGACTTGCTCTGTTCATGGAGGCCTCAGGCGCCCTCTCGATGGGGTGAAGACGCAGAGCGCCTTCTTGAGAGGGTCTTAGAAGCCCGGGCAGGAAAGTGAACTCAGAGAGCCTCTGCGCTCCAGGGGATCAGCCTGAAAAAAAGAGAGACGGAGAGAAAGAAAGAAAGAAAGAAAGACACGGGGACCAGAGCTCTGATGGAGCAAAGGTGTTTTAATCAACATGGTGTGTGCATATATATTGTCTTACAAAGTAGTTATTCTCAGCAAAGATAATGATTATAATTCCAGACTTACAAAATATAGGCAATCCATATTAAAGAGAGAGATTTGTAAGCAATCACTTTTACCGTATGGTTCACAAGTAAGAGGGTACTTATCACCATATAGAAAAACTAATGAAGGAAATGCCTGGATTCCTCAGTCCCGGGAGAGGCTTGCCTCTTCTCTTAATTCCTGAATATTCAGGAATTAATAAGGAGCAGAGAATTCCTGACAGATCCAAAACAGCACACAGGAAGCCTCCTGTTAAATGCGTCCTGACAAAGATGAAATGAAATCCTTCATGTAAAGCACTTAGCCCAGAGCCTGTGACCTTGTAAGCAGGTTACATCCTCTTCCTAGGTGTGCAGGCTCAGGAAGACAGGGAGTGGCTGGCTTTTCCCTGTGGGATCCCCAATGCTTGGCTCATGGGAGATTTTAGATAAATGTTTGCTGAAGGGATGAAGTCCTACTGGTTGCCTGCATTGATCAAGGGTCCTTTAAGACCCCCTGAAGCCAGGCCAGTCCTTCAAGCTGGAAGGAGAATCCATAAAGGAGAGTTGGAAGGTCAGAGAAGAGTCATTAACTGGTCCTCCAGAACTACTAACCTCAGTGGAAAGGTCAGAGTTTGTGGGGAACTCTGAGAAACTGCCACTTAGGTTCCTGTGCTGGAGAGGGACCACCTGCAGGCTGGGGGAGAAGTCTGTGGAAGTCTGTTGTCTGCCTGGGGAGGGCCTGGACTGCTGGCCAGCAAGGTGGCATCTGAAAAGAGCTGGATGCAGTTTGAGGGGAGAGCGAGCTCAAGCTGACATCTACCTGCTCCTCAACATCTCTTTTCCCTGTGTGTGTAACCATGACAACCTTCCAAAAGTTATGGTGCTGCCTCCCCTCTACGATGTAGGTCATAGACAAATCTCACATCTGGCCATCTCTCCACCAAATCCATAAACATGGTCCCAGCTCAGCCAGGTTGATTCAGTCAATGAAACTGACTCATGTGTCAGAGTAAAACACAACACTTCAGTCATCCAGCTGCTGCTGGTGAATTCCATAGCTTCTTGCCAGGGTGTGCAGATTGGTTTCCCAGTAGCCAGGTCTATCACACTGGATCTCCCTGCTCCTGTGAATGGAAGGGCCCAGGATGGGTGTGCACAGATGCCCACCATGTGGGGCTCTCTCCAAGCTTCATGATGCCAGAGCTTATTAGCTGTGGTAGCAGCGAGGTCTTCTGGGATTTTTCTAGTCTATAATTGGCTTTTACTGTTGTGGGTTCTGTGCATGTCAGAAATAATGAGGTGACATTTGGATCTGACATGGCATCATTAGAGGACTGGTAATATAGATTATGAACATGCATTCACAGAAGGGAGAAGAATAAATCAAGTGGAAAAAATGCTTGAGAAGTAATGAGGATTGTGTCCAAATATATACTCTTCTGATGTACATTAACACCAGCAATGAATAATTCATGACCCTATCCTCCAGAGGCTTGTAGGTACCCAGCTAAAATAACATTTCTCTGGTTATCAGAAAAACCCATGTTGGGGGCCTTTGTTAAGAAGTCTGAAGATTGTTTGTGCCACACGTGGGGTTGGGTGGGATGCTGAATTAGTTCATCAGGAGTGGGAGGTATGACCTAGCTTTCCAAAATGGAATTATCCTGAGCACAATTTTCTGTGCCTCTACACAATTCCAGCAATATTGTGATTTTTGAAAAAAAATTATTTAGCAATTTATAACAGTCATTAAATTTCTATGACTTATGAATGAGAATCATTTTCCCCTCCCAGAAACACTGCAAGTTTTATATTTTATCGCACTCAGGAATGAACCAGTGCAAATGTTTGTCTCTGGATATAGAAGTCTTTCTCTCATGTGCTGGGTATTTATGACAGTTTGCACAGCTCTGCTCATTATAAAAGTCAGAACTTTTAGCACCATTGTTCAGAGGAAAGGGAAGGCTGGGAGCTACATTGGTGGCTTGCCAGTTTCGCGACAACCTTTCCTTGTAAGTAGAATGCAATCCAGATAACATGTTTTCAGATGGCG
>NW_011495018.1:11004389-11018006 GCF_000754665.1 Bison bison bison | reverse complement strand
CCCAACCCCCCCCCCCAAAGCCAGTATATTTAGTATCCCAGTGATGGTGGCACTAGTGGTAAAGAACCTGCCCACCAATACAGGTGACATAAGAAACATGGGTTTGATCCCTGGGTCAGGAAGATCCCCTGGAGGAGGGCATGACAATCCACTTCAGTATTCTTGCCTGGAGAATCCCATGGACAGAGGAGCCTGTTGGGCCACAGACCTTGGAGTTATAAAGAGTCAGACACGACTGAAGCAACTAAGCATGCGTGTACGATAGCCACGCACTACACGCTTTTGGGGAAGGGGGATGTCCGTCAGTGCGGGTCCCCTCCTATCCCTGTCTGCTTCCCGCTGTCCCAGTGTATCTGTTTCCATCTTTATCTTTGTTCACGTTATCAGAAACCCTCTCCTTACCTTGATTTTGTGTGTGTGTGCTGAAGGGTAATATACATACAGAAAATGCTCAGATCATGAGAGTTCAGCTCAGGGCATTCTCGTAAACTCTAATCATCCTTGAAGTCTGCTTCTAGTCCCTTCCTCTGTCCAAGGACACCACGCCCCTGCCTTCCAACAGCGTAAATGCATTTGCTTGTTTTTACAGTTTAGAATCACATAGCTGTTTTTAAGTCTGCATTTTGCTCCTGCGGCTTGTCCACTTTGCGTGTAGTTGTAAACTGCTCATCCTCATGGCGGACACTGTGGCATGGAGTGCACACATCACAGTTTATTGATGCTGTCAGTAGGCCTTGCGAAGTTTCTAGTTAGGGGCTGTTAAGGAGAGTGCCCCTAGGAACATTCTAGAACATGTCCTCTGTTCAGCGTATGCCCACATTCCTGCCATGCATATATTTAGAAGGAAAAATGTTGGCTTCCTGTTACTTTACCTGCAGGGTTTACCTATCCTTCAACCATCTCAATCCTTATCGAAATGAAGAGGCAGACAGTGCTGCTTAGGCCATAAAGTCAAGTGTATAAGAAATATCACTTTAATTTTTTGTTCAAATCTAAACCCAAAGTCCTCTCACTACCAGGCTGGGGAAATCCCATCCGGTCATTTAGGGACTTCTTCCACTCCCAGGGTTGTGACCAGAGCCAGGAAGGGGAGGGTCTCCAGCCACACCAGTTCCTCTGTTGACCAGGTCACCATTCAGATCAAAGGCTTGTTTGGCTCTGTGCTTGGGGCGTGGAGTTGGGGGGAGGCTGGGGCGCTCGCTGCCACTGATGATCTCCCTCAGGGCCCCTTTTCCCCCACCAGTCTGACTATCTCTCTAGGGGCGGGTGCCAGATCCCTGCCACTCTCTTCTTCATCTCAGGAAACCTCTTCTTCAGCGGGAGGACCCTCACTGCATCACCCTGCTTCTCTGGAGCCCTCTGCCACTTCCTCAAGCTCTGCCCAGCTTGGCAGGCTCAGGATTTGGGAACACAAAATCCAAGAAGGTTCAGGCTGGTTGCGTTCCACTCGGGCACATTCCTATCACCTGCTTCAACAGGGGAAGAAGACAACTTGGAGAAAAATAGACGTCAACTCAAGGTGTCACAGTCTTTGCTTGGTTAACATGTTGGGAGGGTCGTGGCTACAGCCACAATGTGACGTGGGTGGTAACTCTCGACCAGAGCTGCTGTCTGTGGCCTCAGGGAACGGGGCATGCCTGGGCATGGTGGCTTCTCTTCAATGGGACTCTTGTGATGCATATTTGTCGTCTCCTAGGAAGTGGGGAAAGGGTCATGGGTGGAGAAAAGGGAGGCACGAGAGACTGGAGGTGAAGAAAGAGAAAGATGGAAACTCTCGGGGGGACACAGGCGCAGAGAAATAGCCAACAAGAAGACACAACAGTTACCGGTCTGGGACACGTGCTAAAATGGCTGAAGTGTGGACAGTCTCCCAGAAAGAGACAATCAAGTCCTGAGAGATGCCCATGAGCGCCTGTGGTGGGAGAACGCTCACCTCCATTTTCATTTTCAAGGATTTTCAGAACAAAGTGCCACAAACCAGGTGGCTCAAAACAACAGACATTTATTCTCTCAAGTTCTGATGTCTAGAATTTCAAGTTCAAGGTGTGAACAAGGCCATGATTCCTCTGCAGGCTCTGGGGAAGGATCTTTTTTAGTCTCACCCTAGCTTCTGGGTGCCAGCAGTCCTTGGCCTCCCCTTGGCTGACAGCTGTGACCCTCCGGTTTCTGCCTCCACCTTCACATGGCCATCTTCTCTGTGTGCGTGTCTGTGTTTTCTCTTCTTCTAAGAATGCCAGTCATTAGATCAGGGTCCATCCTAACCCAGTGTGACCTCATCTTAACTAATTATATCTGCAAAGACCCTATTTCCAAATGAAGTCCCATTATGCTAAGGTATTGGCTTCCCAGGCGGCGTAGCGGAAAAGCATCTGCTTGTCTAGGCAGGAGACGCCAGAGATGCAGGTTCAGTCCCTGGGCCAGGAAGATCCCCTGGAGTAGGAAATGGCCACCCACTCTAGTATTCTTGCCTGGGAAATCCCTTGGCAAGAGGAGCCTGGTGGGCTACAGTCCATGGTGTTGCAGAGTCAGACACGACTGAAGCAACTTAGTGAGTGCATGCACACACACACACATACACACATATACATTCTAAGGTATTGACTCATGTGATTATGGAGGCTGAGAAGGTCCACAATCTGCCACCTGCAAGCTGGAGGCTCAGGAAGGCTAGTGGTATAGGTTGAAGGCCTGAGAGCTAGGAGGCTGATGGTGTAGCTTCTGATCCAGATCTCCTGAGAGCCAGGAGCAGTGAGAACAGGAGAAGCCTGATGTCTCAGCTGTGTCATCAGGCAGAGGGAGGGCAAAGCCAGCCTTCCTCTGTCTTCTTGTTTTATTCAATTACTCAATGGGTGATGCCCATCTACATTGGGTGGCCAATTTGCTTTACTCAGCCCACCAATTCAAATGCTAATCTCTTCTGGAACTGCAGCAGACACACAGAAATAATGTTAATATTAGATAATCAGATATTTGGGCATCTCATGACCCAGTCAAGTTGACACAAAGTTAACTATCATGGAGGCTGTTTACAAAGGTGTGAGCAGGGTTAAGAGAAAACCCCACAGGATAATGTAGTACCCTGGGATGTTTCTGTCACCCTTTGGCTTGAGGGGGAAAATTGCTTGAACCCAGAAGGAGGAACTGAAGCTGGAGGAGAAGGCCTCCCAATGGGAGCCATGGCCTTTGGTACAGGGACCTGGCCAAACTACAGAGACCAAGAATATGTCAAGGGGCATGGATACACCAGCCTCATTTTCCTTCCTCCCTCTATTTCCTGGCAGTGCCTCTCATGGTGGAACTAATCAAGTCTAGGGGGCACTGTCCCTGGGGAGCTTCAGGACACAGTGCAGGGTGGAGGAGGGTGGAGGGTCAAAGAAGAGGAGTCAGTGGAAACCATCCAAAAACTAAGCTGAGGTTCTTCTGCGGTTATGAACAAGGAGTGGAGGAGACTTGCCTCTCTAACATCCCTGGCCTACGGAGGAAGAAACCCAGAGAGTGGGCAGGAATCCACACCACTGAAAAAGACTATTTACAACTAATGAGCTGCAATTCATTACAGGCAATTTCTGCAGGACAATTGCTAGTTTTCAGTCAGCAGGATCAGTTTAGTTCTTTCCAAGAAAGAAAAAAAACAATCTAGACCTTTCTGGATAGAGGGTTAAGAAAGCACCAAAATTTTATGGCTGCCACTGGTTTTGCCAAGAGTGGAGCAGTCCTAGAACAGAGAATGATAAAGACACTTAAAGGACAGTTGATGGGATTTTATACAAGTGAGTCAAGCCATTTCACATCAGATTGAGTCTAATAATCTAAATATTTCAAATGGATATTAATTAAATTATCTCGATACTTAACTCACATTTTCTCCTCAAAGTATGGTCTCCTTTTCTTTTTTTTTTTTTTTGTATAAAATATCTAATTTATGAGAAGTAAAATTAAGTCAATAGATTTTTCAGTAATTTGGCACATCTTTCTTTTTTCCCTTCCTCCTTTTGACAAACGAACTCAAAGGTGACATACTTAGATTTCCCCTCCCCCTGTAGGCATTTAAAACACATTTGTCTTGTGTAAGTCAAATGAAACATTCATATTAATTTGTATAGTGAGATTTATTGCGGCTTCTGGAGCTGTTAGGAGTTTTCAAATATGTGCTTAAAGACTTCTGGGTCATTCCTGTGATTTATTGTGAGGTAATACATAAATACACACTCAGGTGCCCATTAAGAATAGATTTGTGTCCCATAGTCTGGAAATTACTCAGTCCTTCATACTTCACAATGCATCACATTAGCTGGCAGTATAGAACTATTAAAACATTAACATAGTTTTGAGCAGTAATAGAAATATACTTACAGGAAGGTTAAAAGAACAAGATCCACTTGTAATGGCTCTTTGAGCCACTTGGAGCAAGGTAATGCTTTGTTGGCATATTTGTAAAAACCTGAATAATGAGACTGTGAGATTTTAATCTTGCTGAATGCTATTTTAAAATACCATTTCTTGTAAAATATATTAAAAGGTAAGCGTTCAAAATAGCCAGATGGGGCTAGTTTTTTTAACTTTTCCATTGTGAAGATGACCAGGAGCCTGTGAAATATGTATGTGAAGGGAATCCCTAATAGAGCACGCCAAGGAAGCTCTTGCCTGCCCTTCTGGGATGGATGGATACTGTGAGGAAACTGGCAACTGTGTCCACAGAAGCTGTGGGATCAGCGGTGTGGGGTCAAGACAGAGCACTGTTGGGAGCTCCCTGGTGGTCTGGTGGTTAGAACTTGGAGCTTTCACTGCTGTGACCTGGGTTCAGTCCGTGGTTGAGGCACTGAGATCCTGCAGACTGCATGGTGTGGCAAAAAACAACAACAAAAAAAAAAAAAAGGGAGGGGGGGAGATACAACACTGTTGAGGATCTGACCAATGGCAGAACCCACCAACCTCCTGGCTTTCTGCAATTGCTTTGCTTTTTCCCAACGTGTATTTTATTTTCTATGTGCATGCACAGGTCAGAACCAGCCTGCTTGCAGAAAGGAAAAGGTGATGTGACTGTATCTGTTTGAAGGTAAATCCCACCCACTGTGCAATGCTGCCTGAAGCCAAACAAGAAACTGCCTTCCTGCCACCCCTACTTCTTATCTTTCCTGGTCCTCACTCCTTAGCTTTCCCACCTGGCCAACCTCTTGACCAGCGGACAAGCCTCTGGACTTGTAAGAAGAGAAACCTGGTACTTATTCCTCAAAATTAGAATGACGGGGAAAACGCAGATGGCCCTCTGTAACTACAGTATTGAGAAGGAAGCTGCCCAAATCCCATTTGTGTGCTAAGGCTGATAGTGGCTGCCCAGGTCAAGGTTAGATAAACCAGTGCAAAAGTCGAGGAGCTCAGGCGATCCCACATGGACATCATCAATCTTTATTTCCAAGTGGACTTGACAAGTTGGAAAAGGAAAGCGTGTCAAACATAACGAGATTCTGAGCTTCCAAGTGTGCTGTGTCCAGCTGTCTCTGAAAGGGAAATACTGCTTCCTTATCTACTCACTTTATGGGCTGACCATGCATATGTTTCTGTGGGACAAATAATTGACAAGAGTTGGGGCAAAAAGAACCTTCTGTCTTCAGATACTAGCACTTTCATGAGATTTCTCCATCCTTGTATGGTATTAATTTGTCTCTGTGCATTCAGGCAGGACAATGCCATTCCACCATTTCAGCTTTCTTTGTTATAAATTCACCCCAAATTTGTTTCAAGGGATCAAACATGCAATCTTTTCCCTTCATCCTTAGCTGTTTTTGAATTTAGATTCTTCAGAGTAATGGGTGTTTCCTTAATATAAAATTTCTGAAGTTATTTTATAAAGTTGAGGATCAAATATAATTTTGGAACTTCACACAATCAATACATTCTTGCTACTGCTGTAGCAATATCAAAGAAGGTTTCAATTATTTCAAGAAAATGCCTTCATTTTAATGAAATACATTGTCTCATACAAAGTTCTAGCCTTCTCTATCACGCTTCTGACAGGTTTTATAATGCTTATTTCAACTCTGACAGGGTTCTAAGGATATATTTAATTCTTCCATTAATAATATAAAAACTACCCTTTTTTCTAGGGAATGCTAAGGCTAGAATCTTGATTTCAGACTGCCGGATGCTTGCTTTGGTGCTATTACTCAGAGTTTGTAGACACTCATAGAGAGAGGGGGGTTGCCTGTCCCTTTCTCTCCCAAACTTCCCTTGCAGCATTTTACCCCAACAGTTTTGCCCCTGCCTCTTAGGTCTCTGGTTTATTAAACTAACAGTGAATTCTAGGCCCATGCTGGCCCAATAAGATTTGTTCTCTTGAGAAAACAAATGCAGAACCAGAGGCAGAGCATGGAGAGATGTTATGTAATAGAGAATTTGGCCTCTATCCCCAGAAGACAGAATCTGCCTGCCAATGCAGGACCTGCAAGAGATGCAGGATCAATCCCTGAGTTGGGAAGATCTGCTAGAGGAGGGCATGGCAACCCATTCCAGTATTCTTGCCTGGAGAATCTCACGGACAGAGGAGCCTGGCAGCCTGGACAGTCCATGGGGTCGCACAGAGTTGGACATGACTGAAAGGACTTAGCATGCATGCCCAGTTCCTGGGAGGGAGCTTCTACCCTCCTAGGAGATCTCAAGTGGCAAGAATATCTTCATTATTCATGGTGGCCAACTGGACCACACCTGAGTTTATACTAAAATGACTGCAGATGGGATTGGTCACACCTGAAAGCTCAACCATGTAATTAGAAGGTTGGGCATTGGGCCGGGTGACTCTGGGCAGGTGGGCTGGAGATCAAGTTCAATCATATGGCTGATAATTCAGCCAATCACTTCTGTCAAATGTAACCTCAACAAAAACTCTGGACTCCCAGACTGGATGAGTTTTCTGGTTGGTGAACACAGATGTTTGGGGAGGATGGTGTGCCCTGTCCTCAGAGGGTGTGTGTGCTAAGTCACTACAGTCATGTTCAACTCTTTGCAACCCCATGGACTGTAGCCCACCAGGCTCCTCGGTCCTTGGGATTCTCCAGGCAAGAATACTGGAGTGGATTGCCATTCCCTTCTCCAGGGGATCTTCCCAACCCCAGGGATCGAACCCACATCTCTTAGGTCTCCTGCACTGACAGGCGGGTTCCTTACCACTAGTACCACAAAAAGTTGGACACAAAAGCTCTGCATTGGAGTCCCTTTCTGACCTTGCCCTGTATGTCTATTCACTTGGTTAGTCCTTTAAAATAAAACTGCAGTTGTGAGCATAGTTTTTTCCCCAAGTTCTATGGATTATTCTAGTGAAGTATTCAACCTTAATATTTCATAAGAAACTTCTGAATTTGTAGCCAGTTGTTCAGGAATGCAGGTAGCCTGGGACCTCAGAGCTTGTGGCTGGTGTCTGAGGGCGGTCTTGTTGGGGACTGAGCCCTTGACCCGTGGAGGCTGTACCAACTTCAGATGGTAAACATCAGAGTCGCATTGCAGTTCAGCAGAAACCACGTTGTATGAATTAGAAATTTATAAAGAAGACCCCAGGCTCCTCCGCTGTACCACAGCCCATGAGATGCTCCAGAATCCTTCCAAGAATTCCCTTTCATCCTCCTCCTAGGGATTCCCAGCTGGCGCTAGTGGTAAAGAACTCACCTGCCAATGCAGGAGACATGAGAGACTCAGGTTCAATCCCTGGATCGGGAAGATCCTCTGTAGTACGAAACGGCTACCCTCTCCAGCATCCTTGTCTGGGAAATCTTATGGACAGAGAAACCTGGTGGGCTACAGCCCACGGGGTTGCAAAAAGTCAGACTCGACTGAGCACGTGGAGCAGCAGGTGTGCTCCTATCTAGCTAGAGTGGGCCTGCCATTTGCAAAGCAAAGAAACTTTGCAGGGAGGAAAGGAGGCCATCAGATACCCGTGGTGTCCTATCCCTTCTGGGTTCTTGTTAAGTCCTGCCTGTCCCCAAATCTGGCCAGGTTTAAGACCATGGTCCCTGCATGACCTCATCCCTTCTTGCATCCTCTACCCCAAATCTGATTTAGGGCTGCATTCTGACTCTGTTTCTCCTCCCTGGACAGCTTTGCTGTTAGCCTGTGCTGCAGGAGATGCCTTAGGGAATACGGACAGGAAGAACCTTGGGATCCTTCCTCTGTCTCTGATGTCCAGAGGTTGCCCTGGACTACTTTTATGTTAAGTTCTTCCATCTGACATTGATAGCTTTTTCCATTTGGTTACTCATTTGGCCTATCTGTTCATGTTTTGTGTTTTATGTAATGACAGAATGTGTGCCCAGTTGCTCGGTCCTGTGTGACTCTTTGAGATCCATGGACTGTAACCCACCAGGCTCCTCTGTCCATGGAATTTTTCAGGCCATGGAGTGGATTGCCATTTCCTCCTCCAGGGGATCTTCGTGACCCAGGGATCGAACCTGCGTCTCGCATCTTCTGCATTGGCAGGCGGATTCTTTACCAACGGCACCTCCTGAGAAGCCTCTAATGACAGAAGAATTTTATTGTCTCTTTTTTCTACAATTTCTAAATATTAAATGCTGATTTGGGGGCTTCTAAGGGAAAGCCAATGAGCTATATTTCCAATATGCACTCATGGATGATAAAATTAATATTTAATTAGAATATTTTCTAAAACATTTGAACTTAATTTTAGGCATAAAAAGCTACATACTTTTTTCCCCCTTCTTGGTCTCTCCACTTATTTTCTGCTCTTTTCAGATTCCTTGTGTTATTACTGGAATGAAGTTAATTGGACTGTCAGTACTATTTTAGCTTTCTACATTGGTAGATTTTTAAAAATCTTCCATTGATTTGACTAATCTATATTATATGTGACAAAATTTAAATGTACATGAAGCATTTTATGTGAACACATATCAGTGTTGGAGTCTTTAGGGACAGGGGCTTTTGCAAGCATCTAGAGCATCAGTACGAAAGTTGGAACCACTGCTTAATGGTTTTGTAATTCCTCTAAGCACATAGTTTTATAATGCCCTATTTGTCCCTCATAACTGGCAGTAGACTTCCTCAAATAGACAAAAAGAGGGCTGTAGTGCTTATTTTAAATAGTCAGGAGGTAACCAACTAGTATTTTATACCAGAGCCTACTGTGGAGTGAGGAGAAGAACTCGAGGTGATTTGGAGGTCACTGAAGAGCAAGGAGCAGAGTGGTGTGAACCCTGGGAACAGGGGGCAGTGAAGTCCTTTGAAGGGTTTGGAGGGCAGGGAACAGAGGAAAGAAGGGAAAGGAGGTGGAAGCTACCCTATCTGCTATTGCCCTGTCACCCATCACAGCTCTGGCTACACTTTGCTGCCAGGGCCTCCCACATGAATAAGCATTTCTTACAGAAAGCCCCTCCCCAGTGGATCGAATATGTTCACTCTTGAATTTTTGGTTAGGGTCACTCACCCCAGAGCTTCATCTCAAAATCCCAGTGACAGGTCACCTACACGAGTTTTTACAGGTACATCAGGTGGATAAATTGATTTCTGATGTTTCATGCAAAGTGACCAGGCCTCAGCCTTATGTTTCGTAAGCCTCCATCCTCGCCCACGAATCACCCTTGTCCCGGGCTGGCAGCCAAGCCCCGCTGATGTTCAAACCTGGAACTCCCGGGGCACCAGAGAGAACGATCAATGCCAAGGGATGCTGCAATTTCAGGGAGCTGGGAACTTGGAAGCTCGTGCAGCTGAGATCTCAGTCGATAAGTCAACAGGCAACAGATTTCAGTTTTTGTATTCTTGATATGCTTTTTAATCACAAACGTAATACAGAGTGATGGCTAAAAACTGACACCCAACAGACCAGTATAAACAGTGAAAAGCTTTCAGTCCCTCAACCCTCTTTTCTTTCCAGTCCCTGAATATAATATTGGTAACAGCTTGATGTGTATTTTTCCAGACCCTTAGCTATGCCCACGACACACACACACACACACACACACACTCACTCTTCCAGGGCTTTTATTCTTTTCACTGTGGCGTGTATCTTATAGTTGACCTTTGTTCCAAGGTCTTGCTCTGCCTTAATGTATTCCAGCATTCCCTATTGATGGATATTTGGGTTGTTGCCACTTAGTTGGTCATTCTATACTTACCGACATTTATTAAATGCCAGCCTCCACTTGAGGCCATGATTCCTGCCCTCGTGGAGATTCCTGCCCTCGTGGAGATTCCTGCCCTCGTGGAGTTTCCTGCAGTGGACACATGGACCTCTTCTTGATCACGGGCTGTGTTTTGGGGTGTGGTGTGTCAGACAGTATGAGGATTTTACACACTGAGGTCCTGCCCAAATACCATATCACTAACTCTCTCTTGTATCTTTTAAAACTCTGTAACTTTTATTTCTATGCAGAACTAGTCATTTCTTTTCCAGAATCCTATCTCCTATGGACCCATGCGAAAGTGATTATATTTTAATCAGAAATTCTGAAAGAATAATTGAAGTCGTAATGGAAGAGATCTTTTGTCAGCGAAACACTGATGGAATTTCTCGATTGTATTTTGGCAACTTTCCTTTCTCAGCAGATGTAATTCAACCTGCTCAAAGAGCCATCATTCTGAGGCTTCCTCCAGCTCTGAGGTGTCTGGGGACAAAGATCTGCAAACCTGACATCTTTCTCGAACTTCAGAGGGAAGGTATTTTAGAAATCTGGAGGGCAGTTTCAGCCTCCCAGCAGTAGTAATTTCAGCTCATTTTTCCAGGTTGTGTCATGAGATAAGCTTGCACTGGGAGCAGAAAAAGCAGCTTTATGGGGAAGATCCTGTTACGGTTTCTGATCTCCCCAAATAGACAGATAGATCACAGAGAATTAATTTAAATCAGACCTGTGATTTTAATACAAAGTCTTTGTTTTGCTAAGTGATCTCTGACTGGATATTTGAACATAGTTCTGAGTCCCTGGAAACAGAGCGGAGTAATTGTTACAGTCAGCACCTGCCATGAATGCAAAGAAAACAGACTGGCTCTAAGAAAACTAGGCATCAGTTTCTCCATTAATTTGGGTCTCAGTTCACTAATCTCTTTTTTGGAGGTGTTCCTGGGAACCTCTTCTTGGGACTGAGAGAGATACTGGCTACAAGCAGAAGTGGGGTGTGTTATATAAGAGAGGGGATAAAATGAACAGAAGCCTCAGAGTCAGAGTCTTGGGTTCAACTACCAGGATGGGGACTTACTAACTATGTGTCTGTAGGCATATTATTACCTTCCCCCAGGTCTCCATTTCTTTATTTGTAAAATTGGAAAATAGCAATATTCTGGAGGGCTGTTGTGAGGATTAACCATGTTTCTAGGCACACAATTATCATTCAGATATGGGTTCTATTCACTAATTTCACTGTAGGAGGACTAACTGAGCTAGATGGTGGGAAAGCTGGGGCAGTAGGTAGGTGATTTACTCAGTTTATAATCCATATGCTACTAAAGTCATAGAACACTAGTCTGAGGCTCTGGGCTCCATGCTGGGCTATGATTTCCTTGTTGTGGATTTTAGCCAAGTCATTTAAACTCTTTGAACCACTCATTCCTCAGGCAATCAGAAGAAGATAGTGTCTCTAAGAATTAAATGAGATTATACCTGGAGGGTGTTTTGCACTGAGCCTGACCCATAAAGAGAGCTCAGTAAATGGTAGCCTCATGCCTCAGCATTATTCTCATTATCATTGCTACCACCCCTTCTTCTTTTTACTTCTGCCCAAATTACTTGAGTTTTAGTGAAAAGGCTGTATGCTCATTTGGCAGAGTGAATGAGGAAAAAGGAGGTCCTTTTCTATTTTGTGGGCATCACTTCTCTGTCTGTCTTCAACCAGGTGTCTGGAGAGGCAGCCAAGCCTGCTTGGCATTTTCTTTAGAAGAAACACTGCCTGTGCTGGAATGGAAGTCATGATTCTTGGAAGACATCCCCGCAGTGTTCCAATGAATGAATCAGTGCAAATAACCTCACTGAACAGTTTCATCTAACTTGTTTGGGAAGCATTTCCCACTCGTGCCTGCTCGGGGGCAGGCCCATGCGGTGTGTTCACTCACTGTCCTTGCAGGGGCATGGTTGCCTACTGAGATGATTTTAGGACAACCTGAGTGATCCATAACATTTTCCTTTATACATTTCCCAGGAAAAATGGTCTACCCTGTTCTTCGGAGCAGGAATTTCAATCACGTGGACACTGGGGCAAGAACAGTGGCTCGAGGAATTCAGTTCTACATTTACAAATAGTCATTCATCCGTTCAGCAAATATTTCCTGTACCCCTGTTACCTAGGATCTACGTGATAAGACAGAAGCTCAGTGCCTGCCCTATGGAGCTTATAGTATAGTATAGTGTAGTATAGTATATAGTATCAGTTCAGTCACTCAGTCGTGTCCGACTCTTTGCGACCCCATGAATCGCAGCATGCCAGGCCTCCCTGTCCATCACCAACTCCCAGAGTTCACCCAGACTCACGTCCATCGAGTCAGAGATGCCATCCAGCCATCTCATCCTCTGTCATCCCCTTCTCCTCCTGCCACTAATGCCTCCCAGCATCAGAGTCTTTTCCAATGAGTCAACTCTTCACATGAGGTGGCCAAAGTACTGGAGTTTTCAGCTTTAGCATCATTCCTTCCAAAGAAATCCCAGGGCTGATCTCCTTCAGAACGGACTGGTTGGATCTCCTTGCAGTCCAAGGGACTCTCAAGAGTCTTCTCCAACATCACAGTTCAAAAGCATCAATTCTTCGGCGCTCAGCCTTCTTCACAGTCCAACTCTCACATCCATACATGACCACAGGAAAAACCATAGTCTTGACTAGACGAACCTTTGTTGGCAAAGTAATGTCTCTGCTCTTGAATGTGCTATCTAGGTTGGTCATAACTTTCCTTCCAAGGAGTAAGCGTCTTTTAATTTCATGGCTGCAGTCACCATCTGCGTTAATTTTGGAGCCCAGAAAAATAAAGTCTGACACTGTTTCCACTGTTTCCCCATCTATTTCCCATGAAGTGATGGGACCGGATGCCATGATCTTAATTTTCTGAATGTTGAGCTTTAAGCCAACTTTTTCACTCTCCTCTTTCACTTTCATCAAGAGGCTTTTTAGTTCCTCTTCACTTTCTGCGATAAGGGTGGTGTCTTCTGCATATCTGAGGTTATTGATATTTCTCCCGGCAATCTTGATTCCAGCTTGTGTTTCTTCCAGTCCAGCATTTCTCTTGATGTACTCTTCATATAAGTTAAATAAGCAGGGTGACAATATACAGCCTTGACGTACTCCTTTTCCTATTTGGAACCAGTCTGTTGTTCCATGTCCAGTTCTAACTGTTGCTTCCTGACCTGCATACAAATTTCTCAAGAGGCAGATCAGGCGGTCTGGTATTCCCATCTCTTTCAGAATTTTCCACAGTTTATTGTGATCCACACAGTCAAAGGGAGAAGGTGATGGCACCCCACTCCAGTGAAAATCCCATGGATGGAGGAGCCTGGTAGGCTGCAGCCCATGGGGTCGCTAAGAGTCGGACACGACTGAGCCATTTCCCTTTCACTTTTCACTTTCATGCATTGGAGAAGGAAATGGCAACCCACTCCAGTGTTCTTGCCTGGAGAATCCCAGGGACAGGGGAGCCTGGTG
>NW_011495018.1:11003788-11004123 GCF_000754665.1 Bison bison bison | reverse complement strand
TCGAGCTCATCTTTGCATGAAATGTTCCCTTGGTATCTCTAATTTTCTTGAAGAAATCTCTAGTTTTTCCCATTCTGTTGTTTTCCTCTATTTCTTTGCATTGATCGCTGAAGAAGGCTTTCTTATCTCTTCTTGCTATTCTTTGACTTTGCATTCAGATGCTTATATCTTTCCTTTTCTCCTTTGCTTTTCGCTTCTCTTCTTTTCACAGCTATTTGTAAAGCCTCCCCAGACAGCCATTTTGCTTTTTTGCATTTCTTTTCCATGGGGATGGTCTTGATCCCTGTCTCCTGTACAATGTCACGAACCTCATTCCATAGTTCATCAGGCACTCT
>NW_011495018.1:10985608-11003666 GCF_000754665.1 Bison bison bison | reverse complement strand
TATTAGTCTTTGCCCTGCTTCATTCTGTATTCCAAGGCCAAATGTGCCTGTTACTCCAGGTGTTTCTTGGCTTCCTATTTTTGCATTCCAGTCCCCTATAATGAAAAGGGCATCTTTTGGGGGTTTTAGTTCTAAAAGGTCTTGTAGGTCTTCATAGAACCATTCAACTTCAGCTTCTTCAGCATTACTGGTTGGGGCATAGACTTGGATTACTGTGATATTGAATGGTTTGCCTTGGAAACGAACAAAGATCATTCTGTCATTTTTGAGATTGCATCCAAGTACTGCATTTCAGACTCTTTTGTTGACCATGATGGCTACTCCATTTCTTCTGAGGGATTCCTGCCCACAGTAGTAGATATAATGGTCGTTTGAGTTAAATTCTCCCATTCCAGTCCATTTCAGTTCGCTGATTACTAGAATGTCGACATTCACTCTTGCCATCTCTTGTTTGACCACTTCCAATTTGCCTTGATTCATGGACCTGACATTCCAGGTTCCTATGCAATATTGCTCTTTACAGCATTGGACCTTGCTTCTATCACCAGTCACATCCACAGCTGTGTATTCTTTTTGCTTTGGCTCCAACGCTTCATTCTCTCTGGAGTTGTTTCTCCACTGATCTCCAGTAGCATATTGGGCCCCTACTGACCTGGGGAGTTCCTCTTTCAGTATCCTATCATTTTGTCTTTTCATACTGTTCATGGGGTTCTCAAGGCAAGAATACTGAAGTGGTTTGCCATTCCCTTCTCCAGTGGACCACATTCTGTCAGTATGTGGTATAGTATATTACAATATAGAGTAGAGTATATGTAGTATAGTATAGTGAGAACCATGCATCAGATAAACACTGAAACACTAACAGAGAAACTATTTATAGTTTGTGCAAAAAAAAAAAAAAGAGCATCACAGTAATGGAGAGGCTATAAAGGGAAATACAACATATTCAGAAAGGATAGGGATGTACTAAGAAAGTGATGCTTGAATGGAGATCTGATAAACTGGAGATCTGATTTGAACCTGGTTCAAGGTACGAGGAGGGCATTCCAGAGAGATGACACACCAAGAACAAAGAGTCTGAGGTATGAGGGAGCATGTTCCAGGAAGCGAGAAAAGGCCAGTGTGGCATTGAATGAGGGTGGGCTGAACAAGTCAGTATGGGTCTGAAGAGGAGGCATTTATGTGAGCTATGTAGAGCCTGGTAGGCATTTCTGGGAATTCCTGCTTTGTTTTTATTTTTTGATCTTAGTACAGTGGGAATGTGTTTAAAGGTTTTAAGAACAAGTGTCTCTGTGTGTGTGTGTGTGTGTGTGTGTATGTGTGTAATATACATGATTTGCTTTCTGTTTCGAAGGCTCTCTCAGCCGCAGTGTGGGAGGGCAGGAGTGGAAATGGCAGAGCAGTTAAGTAATCAGTGATAGATGTTGGAAAATAAGACTGAGATGGTGGTAGAAACACCTGGACCTTTGAGTGCAGTTCAGAAGATAAAAACCACAGGATATAATTTTGAATTTAGAAATAGAGGTGCATATGTGCTTAGTCATATCTGATGCTTTGCGACCCCACAGATTGTAGCCCGCCAGGCTCTTCTGTTCATGGAATTCTCCAGGCAAGAATACTGGAGTGGGTTGCCATTTCCTTCTCCAGGGGATCTTCCCAACCCAGGGATTGAACCCACATCTCCTGTGTCTCCTGCATTGCAGGCAGATTCTTTATATCACTAGTGCCACTTGGGAGGTGATGGAGAGCTTAAGGGTGAAGGGTGACACTGAAGTTCTTTACTTGTCTACAGGATGGACAGTGGAGCCATTCACTGAGATGGGAAGCACAGGAATAGAACCAGGTAGACAAGGGGCATGGGGTGGAGACAGGGTGTGCAAAACTGTGAATTCTTCCTTACAGTGCTGTTTGGGTCTGGCTTGTATGTGCCCTGCAGCTCCCCTCCACACAAGGAAGAAGCTACTCCTGAATTTTGTGCCACTAGTTCCTTTGGGAACAAGTTCTCAGATTTCTCCTCAATTAACATCACCAAATTGCTATATGGACATACATATAGTATATATGCGTTTATCTTTGTCTGCACTGGGTCTTTGTTACTGAGCACTGGCTTTCTTGAGTTGCAGCCAGTGAGGGGCTACTCTCTCACTCCCTGGTTGTGGTATCTCATTGAGGGCCTCTCATTACAGTGGCCTCTCCCATTGCAGAGCGCAGGCTCTAGGGAATTCGGGCTTCAGCAGTTGCTGCACGTGGGCTCAGCAGTTGTGGCTCGCGGGCTCCAGAGCATGGGCTCAGTAGTCGATTGCACAGGCCTAGGTACCCTGTGGCATGTGGGCTCTTCCTGACCAGGGATAGAACTAGTGTCCCCTGCCCTGCAAGGCTGATTCTTAACCACCGGACCACCAGCGAAGCCCCAAATTACTGTATTTTTTTAAATTTAATTTTATTTTTAAACTTTACAATATTGTATTAGTTTTGCCAAATATCGAAATGAATCCGCCACAGGTATACCTGTGTTCCCCATCCTGAACCCTCCTCCCTCCTCCCTCCCCATACCCTCCCTCTGGGTCGTCCCAGTGCACCAGCCCCAAGCATCCAGTATTGTGCATCAAACCTGGACTGGCGACTCATTTCATACATGATATTATACATGTTTCAATGCTATTCTCCCAAATCTCCCCACCCTCTCCCTCTCCCACAGAGTCCTTAAGACTGATCTATACATCAGTGTCTCTTTTGCTGTCTCTTACACAGGGTTATTGTTACCATCTTTCTAAATTTCAAAATAACTGTATTTTTAAACTTCTCAAGGAAATCAGTTTAACCTCTGGGACTTGAAGGATGAGTAATAGTTCAGGAGGCAGAGGGGATGATTGAAGGACATTTGGGGCATAGAAAGAAGTCAAAGTGCAGGCTATGTTTGGGGAAGGGCAGATGACTGGGAGCTCCTGGGATGCAGAGCACATGGACAGGAAGTAATGAGAGAAGAGGCAGAAATTAGACAGGGCTGGGTAGTGGAGGCCCTTCTGTGCTAAGGGGTTTGGGTTTGAGCCTGCAGATGGCTGGAGCTGCAACAGGTTTCTGAGAGCATGGGAACACAGTCTTATAATTTAGGGGGAAAATTGCTCAAGTGACAAAGTGAAGAATGCATTGGAAAGGTGAGATTTTGGAGGTGGTTTCTGGATTTAGACATCTGTTATGGGTTGAATCATGTCTCCCCTAAAACATATGTTGACTAACCTCCTGTACCTATGAATGTGCTCTTATTTAGAAATAGGGTCTCTGCAGATGTAATCAAGTTGAGATAAGGACATTAGAGAGGATCCTAATCCACTATGACTGGTGTCCTTGTAAGAAGATGGAGACTTGGACAGAGACACATACACACAAGGAGACACACACAAGGAGACTCATACAAGGAGCCACATACACGGAGACACACAGGGAGACTCATACACGGAGACACACAGGGAGACACACCCAGGGAGACGCACACTGGGAGACGCACATACAGGGAGACATACAGGCAGACTCATACAGGGAGACTCATACACGGAGATACACAGGAAGACACACTCAGGGAGACACACACAGGGAGACACACATACAGGGAGACGCACACAGGGAGACGCACACAGGGGGACACACAGGGAGACGCACATACAGGGAGACGCACACAGGGAGACACACATAGGGAGACGTACAGGGAGACTCATACAGGGAGACGCATGGAGGGAGACACACGCAGGCGCACAGGGGGACGCACGCAGGGAGACGCAGAGAGGGAGACGCACGCGGGGAGACGCCATAATGTTTTCCATAGTGGCCGCATCAGTTTACATTCCCACCAACAATGTAGGAGGGTGGACTCTTTATATATTTATGGTGGATATGTAAAATTATGTAGCCACTATAGAAAATGGTTTGGTAGCTCCTCAGAAAGTTATACACAACATTGAGGTTTGACAGAAAACCATGGAATTCTGTAAAGCAATTATCCTTCAATTAAAAAATAAATAAAAATGTTAAAAAGTTATACACAGACTTACCATATGATCTAACACTTCCACTTCAGCTTATATGCACCAAGAAATTTAAGCAACAATACTGTACATAGCCAAAAGGTAGAAGCAACCCAAGGGTCCCTCACAAGTGAATGGATAAACAAAATATCGTCTATCCATACAATGGAGTATTACTCAGCCGTTAAGATGAATGGAATCCTGACACATGATAACACGGATGAACCTCAGAAACATTGTGCTTAGTGAAATAAGCCAAACACAAAAGGACAAACATTGCATGGTTTCATTTGCATAAGGTATCTGAAATAGACAAATTCATAAAAGGTTACCAGGGGCTTAGGGGAGAGAGGAGGTTATTGTTTAATGGGTTATTGTTTAATTTCATTTTGGGATAATGAAAACTTTTGGAAATGGATAGTGCTGATGGTTGCACATGGCTACACATTCAGTGTTGCAAATGTATGTAATGCCACTGAACTGTGCTCTTAAGATGGTAATGTTTATGTCATGTGTACTTGACCACAATAAAAAAGGAAAACAAAACATAAAAAATAAAAACAGATGCATGCAATGTGAAATTATCTTCAATACATTAAGGAAAAAATCAAGAATAGCATATATATAGATTTATATATAAATACTTGGATTTTTATATGTATACATTTCTCTCTATAAGAGTTTCCCTGGTGGCTCAGACAGTAAAGAATCTGCTGCAATCCAGGAGACCCAGGTGTGAGCCATATATATTTCTCTTTATAAATATAACCTTAATCAAATATTTTAAAAGCATATGCAAATATATATAGTTATGTGTACTAATATTTTACTGGAAGGATGTGCAAGAAATGTTGATAGTGGTTGCCTTTGTAGAGGACTGAAAGCAGGGGGAGAGCAAATGGTCCTTTTTTCCTTCTGTTTTCAGTTTAAACTTTTTATTTTATGTTGGCGTGTAGCCAATCAACAATGTTGTGATGGCTTCAGGTGGACAGCCAAGGGACTCAGCCAAACATATACATGTATCTCCATTCTTGCCCAAACTATGCTTCCATCCAGGTTGCCGCATAACACTGGGTAGAGTTCCCTGTGCTGTACAGTAGGTCCTTGTTGGTTATCCATTTTAAACATAGCAGTGTGTACATGTCTCATCCCAAACTTCCTAACTATCTCTTCCCCCTCCTTCTTCCCCCAGCAACCATAAATACATTCTCTAAGTCTGTGAGTCTGTTGCACATGGCCCTTTTTAAAAAAAATTTAAACCTTTCTCTGTATAGTTTGAGGTCCTCTTTCCCCTTTCCATGCATGGCTATCTTTAAAATAAAGATGATGTGAATTGGGAGCAGGGCAGCTGGGGGAAGTTCCCCTGGATTCTCTTTCTCACATTCACAGGCCAGTCTTCTGCAAAGTAGTCCTGAGCCCAGGGTCAGGTGGGGGACAAGCCCTGCAGAGCCTCTGGCCTCACTGGACCTGGGGCGCCTGGTCGTCCCCAGGATCACATGGCAAGATCCCATGCAGGCTGGCTGCTGCAGTTACATCCTGGAGTGAGTCAAGCCCAGTAGCCTGGAGCTCCAGTCCATTTCACTTCCTAGGCCAAATGATAGAAGTATTCACGCCTTTGTTTTACATTGTCATTTCAATAGTAGATAAAAGGGCGCTGTGCATTTACCGGGGTACCTTGCCTGAGAGTGAGACACAACTAGCATGTCTTTGAACAATCATCTGTTGTATATTTTATGCCTGCAAATCACTGATGTTAGCAGAGTCAAGTTTCTTGAAAGAAGCATACCACGCTCCTAGATGGGTTTGGACTTGGCAGAGATTCAGTGGAACTGTTTGCATGAGCATCTGTGAGGTGCAGTCATCATTCCATCTAACCCGGGAGAGTGGCGACAATGGAGTGGGGCCCTGATGTCCCCTCCCTGCCTTCTTCTTCTTGTCGTTGTTTAGTTGCTGAGTCCTGTCCAACTCTTTTGCAATCCCATGGATGGTAGCCCACCAGGCTCCTTGGATCTAAGCTATTTAATTCAAGGAGTTGTTTGCTAATGTGTATCACAACCTACCAGGAAAGAAATCCCATCTTTCTCTAGAAATTCAAGGAGTCTGGTTGTCATTTGTGTAGGACAGCTGTTAGAGTGGTTGTTCCCTGAAGCTTTTTGAGTGTTTCATCTTGTCAAGTGGCCCCAAGAGGCACAAACAGACACCACTCCAAAACCAGAAGGGAGGGGTTTTATTGGAATATGTGATTACTAAGAAGTTTCTCATTGATTCAAAAGTTTAGCTTCCCTTCAGAGGAGGATTGATCATTTTAGAAATTGAAATGTTACCGGGTGGGAACCGAATCAAATTTTTCAACAGTAGATTTCAAAGCTGGAAGAAAGACATTTTGTTACTTAAACAGAAACTACATTGTACTCAGTCAGCTGTCTTTCAAAGCACACAGTAAATCTCTGGGGGTACATGCTGTCACTTCCCTCAATCTCACTGTGAAGTTAGTTATAGCAAGATCCTCCTAGAGGATCCAGCCTCTCAGTTCCATGAGCTGCTTCCATTAGGATGGTTAATAACAGAGCTGGCATCACCGAAAACCCACATTGCAGCTGATGCTTGGCTGCGGGAGCTTTTTCTGTTAGGAAGAAGGTGCTTGCTCATTTTCATTTGAGGAAGCATATAAACTCCAAGTAATGATCACTTCTCCAGTTCCACTCGACAACGAGGCATCTCATCATCACTAATTCCTTTGGTGTCTGCACTGTGGCACCAGCCCTGTGATGAGTGTGTTGGGGGTTGATCTGGATGTAATGTGCCATCCTTGTCATTAGCATTGGTAAATCTCCCCTCTCAACACTAGAAGCTCCCGGGTACACTTTCTATGCAAATGCCTAAAGCAGAGGGAACAGACTTGGCATCACCATTTGGGGGGAGACAGGAAGGTGATACAGAACCAATTCTGTGGTGCTCGGCAACTCAGAGGAAGTCCTCAACTGCATCACCCCATCCGTAAGAGCAGGGGTCTCCACCTCTGGGATCTGTTGCCTGATGGTCTGAGCTGGAGTTGATGGGATAATCATAGAAATAAAGTGCACTTTCTTGTGTGCTTTATTTAATGGAATACTTAATGGAATACTCTTGAATCATCCCATAACCATCCTCCTTACCCCCCATCTAATGCCCTGCCCGTCCATGGAGAAATTATCTTCCATGAAGACAATCCCTAGTGCCAAAAAGGGTGGAGACCACTGCCTAAGAGTGCAGTCAGGATGAGATGGGAAGAAGGCGCTGGGGAACAGGGGCTGAGAAGAGGGCTGGGAGACGCATCTGTGAACCAGGCCTCGCTGCTTTCCTTGCCAGACTTGTGCTCTCGAAAGAGGATCTTGTCTGTGATGAGAAGAACTCAGTGGGCCTATGCTGCTGCTAAGTCGCTTCAGTCGTGTCCGACTCTGTGCACCCCCATAGACAGCAGCCCACTAGGCTCCTCTGTCCCTGGGATTCTCCAGGCAGGAGTACTGGAGTGGGTTGCCATTGCCTTCTCCACAGTGGGCCTATCAGATCAGATCAGATCAGATCAGTCACTCAGTCGTGTCCGACTCTTTGTGACCCTATGAATTGCAGCACGCCAGGCCTCCCTGTCCATCACCAACTCCCGGAGTTCACCCAGACTCACGTCCATCGAGTCAGCGATGCCATCCAGCCATCTCATCCCCTGTCGTCCCCTTCTCCTCCTGCCCCCAATCCCTCCCAGAATCAGAGTCTTTTCCAATGAGTCAACTCTTTGCATGAGGTGGCCAAAGTACTGGACTTTCAGCTTCAGCATCATTCCTTCCAAAGAAATCCCAGGGCTGATCTCCTTCAGAATGGACTGGTTGGATCTCCTTGCAGTCCAAGGGACTCTCAAGAGTCTTCTCCAACACCACAGTTCAAAAGCATCAATTCTTCAGCACTCAGCCTTCTTCACAGTCCAACTCTCACATCCATACATGACCACAGGAAAAACCATAGCCTTGACTAGACGAACCTTTGTTGGCAAAATAATGTCTCTGCTTTTCAATATGCTATCTAGGTTGGTCATAACTTTCCTTCCAAGGAGTAAGCGTCTTTTAATTTCATGGCTGCAGTCACCATCTGCAGTGATTTTGGAGCCCAGAAAAATAAAGTCCTACAATTTCCACTGTTTCCCCATCTATTTCCCATGAAGTGTTGGGACCAGATGCCATGATCTTCGTTTTCTGAATGTTGAGCTTTAAGCCAACTTTTTCACTCTCCACTTTCACTTTCATCAAGAGGCTTTTTAGTTCCTCTTCACTTTCTGCCATAAGGGTCGTGTCATCTGCATATCTGAGGTTATTGAGATTTCTCCCGGCAATCTTGATTCCAGCTTGTGTTTCTTCCAGTCCAGCGTTTCTCATGATGTACTCTGCATAGAAGTTAAATAAGCAGGGTGACAATATACAGCCTTGACGAACTCCTTTTGCTATTTGGAACCAGTCTGTTGTTCCATGTCCAGTTCTAACTGTTGCTTCCTGACCTGCATAGAAATTTCTCAAGAGGCAGATCAGGTGGTCTGGTATTCCCATCTCTTTCAGAATTTTCCACAGTTTCTTGTGATCCACACAGTCAAAGGCTTTGGCATAGTCAATAAAGCAGAAATAGATGTTTTTCTGGAACTCTCTTGCTTTTTCCATGATCCAGCGGATGTTGGCAATTTGATCTCTGGTTCCTCTGCCTTTTCTAAAACCAGCTTGAACATCAGGAAGTTCACGGTTCACATATTGCTGAAGCCTGGCTTGGAGGATTTTGAGCATGACTTTCCTAGCATGTGGGCCTATAGGCAGGTGTAAATTAGACTCACGTGGTAATGACTGTCGGCCAGTCCTTTAAGGAGATGCACCAAGACAGACTTGGTGTAACCTTTTTTTTTTTTTTGGTAGAATCATCTGGAGACATAAATCATGATTCATTGTCACATCCGGCATCATCAGCTGTGAGGTTTCTTCCCTCCTCAGGCATCTGTAAGCTATCATTTGCATCATTTTCTTGTTTTCATTAGCCTTGTTTTATTTGAGACTCAGTGGTTGTGTTTACTTACAACATTTTTCTGAGGAAGAAAAAAGGAAGGGCGGGTCCTTTCAAGATTTGGATCCACAGGTGTTGAGAGGGGGGCCACGTCCCTCATTCCCCATCAGACACTTTCCTGGGGTCATCCTTCTCAGTGTTACCCCCATGTCTTTGCACGTGCTGCCATCCTGAACGTGCACCATGTCCTCACCCTGCACATCTGGGAACCTGCTTTTCCTTCCGACGTCTCCCCTGTGGAGCCTTCCCTGCCTCCCCCCAGCTAGCTCTTCATTCACAAAAGGTTTGAAATGATGTGGCAGGCATTGGCTGGGGGCACTGGAGTGGTTATAGTAGACCCAGCACGTGCCCTCTTGGAACTCAGTTTAGTGAGAGTGTAAGAAAAATAATCACCATCAATGGTTTCAGCAGTGGTAGGAACGAAAGCATGCTATTTGCATGCCATTTGCCATCTGTTGTACAGAGTGAGGTAAGTCAGAAGAAGACATACAGTAATATTAACATTTGTGGAATCTAGAAAAGTGGTGCAGATGAACCTATTTGCAGGGCAGGAATAGAGACAGACATAGAGAACAAGGGCATGGACACCAAAGTGGGAAAAGGGGAGGATGAACTGGCAGATTGGGATTGACATGTATATGCGATTGACGCTATGTATAAATGGTTCTTCCCCAGTGGCTCAGCGGTTAAAGAATATGCCTGCGATGCAGGAGATGTGGGTTCGATCCCTGGGTCGGGAAGATCCTTTGGAGGGGGGAATGGCAACCCACTCCAGTATTCTTGCCTGGAGAATCCCAGGGACAGAGGAGCCTAGTGGGCTGCCGTCTATGGGGTCGCACAGAGTCAGACACAACTGAAGTGACTTAGCAGCAGCAGCAGAAACTAACTCATGGAGAAGGCAATGGCACCCCACTCTTGCCTGGAAAATCACATGGATGGAGGAGCCTGGCAGGCTGCAGTCCATGGGCTCGCTAAGAGTTGGGCATGACCGAGCGTCTTCACTTTCATTTTCAGTTTCATGCATTGGAGAAGGAAATGGCAACCCACTGCAGTATTCTTGCCTGGAGAATCCCACGGACTGAGGAGCCTGGTGGGCTGTAGACCATAGAGTCGCAGAGAGTTGAACATGACTAAGGGGACTGAGCATGCATGCATAGAACAGATAACTAATGGGAACCTACTGTATAGCACAGAGAACTCTACCCAGTGCTCTGTGGGGACCTAAGTGGGAAGGAAATTCAAAGAAAAGGGGGGGATATATGTGTACATATAGCCGATTCACTTTGCTGTACAGTAGAAACTAACTCACGGAGAAGGCGATGGCACCCCACTCCAGTACACTTGCCTGGAAAATCCCATGGACAGAGGAGCCTGGTGGGCTGCAGTCCATGGGGTCACTAAGAGCTGGGCACGACCGAGTGTATCCATTTTCACTTTTCACTTTCATGCATTGGGGAAGGAAATGGCAACCCACTCCAGTGTTCTTGCCTGGAAAATCCCAGGGACGGGGGAGCATGGTGCACTTCCATCTATGGGGTTGCACAGAGTTGGACACGACTGAAGTGACTTAGCAGCAGCAGCAGAAACTAACTCAACATTGTAAACCAACTCTACTCCAATAAAATTTAAAAATATATATAACTATATGCTGGGATGGAGAATGGTAAAGGAGCTCATAGGTGAGGAGTGAAAGGGGAGCTCTTTGAGGAGATAACTTGCAATCTGGTCCTTGGAGCATGAGAGGGAGCCCACTGTCCTCAGAGCAGGGGAAGAACATTTCAGAACCTGGAGAAGTGGAAGGAAGGGGCTTGGCGAGTCTGAGGGACTGAAGGAAGCCAGTGAGACTAGGGAGAATGTGGATTACTTCCCCCCATCTGGGCCCTCAAACCTTTTGAATATCCTCCCATGCAGGGCATGTTTCAGCCCCCCAGGCTGGGTGTCTATGGCCTGTCTCTGATCTAGTCATCTGATGTCTTCAGCACTTGGGCACATGGTAGGAGGTGGTGGTTGTTCGGTTGATCAGTTGTGTCCAACTCTTTGCAACCCCATGGACTGCAGCATGCCAGGTTTCCCTGCCCTTCACCATCTCCCGGAATTTGCTCAAACTCAGGTCCATTGAGTCAGTGATGCCATCCAACCATCTTGTCCTCTGTCGTCCCCTTCTCTTCCTGCCTTCAATCTTTCCCAGCATCAGGGTCTTTTCCAAAATGGTAGGCAGTACACAGCAGATTTTTCAATGGAGGAGTCTACTCAGCGTCTTGCCTGTGCTGGGGATGGGTTGTGTGCCTCCTTGTAAGCCGTTCTCTGTAAAGCTGGGTTTTGCAGATTCTCCAGGCATCCACGGGCAGTGGACTCACAGTTTGCAATGGTGGGATCGTCTCTGGGGCTCTCCCTGGACACAGAATTGCCCAGACTGTGTTTCAAGGTTGGTGTATTGATATTTCCACCTGCAGTCCTTGCTCTGGTTAATTCTGGCTGCTTGGGTAACTTTTCAGCAGCTTTGATTTTAATGCTGTAAATGAATTCCATAGCCAGCGATGTAATAATGTAGATCTTCCAGGCTTTGGGGCTGGAACAGCCCTGGGAGATCATCAACTCAGCCTTTTCATTTTATGGAAACCTGCGTTTTCATAAACTCACCCAAGATCACCCAGTGAGGTATTGGCAGTAAGGAGGCTCAAGGGCCTGAGGCCCTTGACCCGCAGGCTCTGCTATGCTATTTCCCCTGGGTACCTGGTCTCCAGTTAAGCCTCGACCCTCTGTCTAGTAGAGTAGAGAGAGAGCATGGGCTCTAAAGGCAGCCTTCCTAGCTGCCTATGCTTGACTGTGAGCTTCCCAGGGGAACGTGGCCACTGTGATGCTTCTCCAAGCATTGAGCAATGCCTCAGTTTCCCTATTTGCAAAATGGGAGAACAGCTAAATTTATCCTTTATGCAGTGATAATTAAATAAAACAATGCAGACAGAGAACCTGGCCCTTAGTAAGAGCTGCATAAATGTCAGCTCTTATCATCCTTCCTCCAAACACTATGCTAGAGAGAGCTCAGGCTCAACATGTATTTTCAACAATCCTTTCCTCTATTTATGCACATCTTGCCAGTTGATGAACTGGATTTTATGTATCCATCTCTCCCTGGGCAAATGTCTGTACTGTCAGAAAACTTATAAATCCCAAGCTATTGTTTTCTTATTAAATTTTAGGAAATGACACAATGCTTTTGACTTGCTCTTGCCTAATGCCAACAGTGTTGGGAGGAGGCTTATGATGATTAGAGAAGTTAATTAGTCATGCCCAAGCAGTGCAAACAGCGTGGAGGAGAAAGGGCCTCTGTGGGGAGAAGAATGGCTTGAACTGTGGTCTTGAAGCTGAAATTATAAATGAGACAAGGGATTTACGTGCATAAAATCCATCATGATAAAGAAAAATGGAGAAAATGAGATTGGAAATGAAAAAGCATGAAAAGGCTTCAGTCGTCTAAATGAAACACTAAGCCTTTCATTTATCAGGTGCTTATAAGGGTAGCCAGAGATAGGTACATGGGTGGGGAGTCGGCAGATGGGTGGGCAGCTGGATGCATAGATGGGTGGATGGATTTATAGGTGACTTGGTGGGGGAGAGGACAGATTGGTGGGGGATATGGATGGATGGAGTGATGTAGGGGGGAGGTGGGTTAAAACAGAAGGGTTACCTGATGTTTGACACTAAGTCACCCAGAGCTCTGCACCTCTGGCTGTGACACTGTCCAGCATACATTGTAAATTGCCAAAAGGACCTGAAGAGGAGGCTGTGATGACCACGGGGTCCCCATCTGCCCCCAGCAGACCCTCACCCTCTTCACACCTTCATGCCTTCCACTCTGCTGTGCCTCAGTCACACTGGAAGTGTCAGCTTCCCAGGGGAACGTGGCCACTGCGATGCTTCTCCAGGCAAGGCCTTGTCATTTGATCCAGTTCTCCAACACGCCTGCCTCCGCAGCTTTGTCTTGGGCCATTTGGGACACTGGGGTTACCGTCAGCAAAATTCCATCCAACATGGACCTCTTCTCTGAGTGTTTCTTCCACCTTCTCCTATCAGCAGAAATGAAGCTGTGCCCTGAGTGTTTGGTTTCCTCTATAGCCCTCTCATACCCTCTGCAGTATGGTATTGTTTCCAGCCACATTTCTTGGAGCCCAGAGAAGGGTTAGGTGCCTTGCTGGCTCCCAGTACAGGCTCTGCCCTCCTTTTTTCAAAATTCCAGCTTTTCTCCAGCACCACCCTCAGACTGTCTCATTGCTGCCCCTCAACGTTGCAGTCATCTTCTGATCCTGGTTCCCCTCCTTTTACACTCCCTCATTCAGTGAGGATTTTTAGCATATAATAAGCATAGCTAACACTTGAGTAGTATTTCCTATGTGCCAGGTACCGTCCCAAGCATTTGCTGTATTAACTTATCTTCACAACAACCCTCTAAGGTAAGCATTATGATAATATTCATTTTAAAGATGAGGAAACTAAGGCACAGACAGGCTAAGTAATGTATCCAAAATGATACATTGCTAGTCCTTGATGGAGCCAGGATTTGAACTCAAGCAGCGCGGCTCATTTTTTTATACCCCAACACTTTGGTTATAATTCTTACTAATTTCAATGTCTTCTAGAGTATATTGTCCAATAGCATGTTCTATCACAGGACTGTTCTGTCAATATATCTGCACTTTTCAATGTAGTAGACAGATATGGGTATATGCTCACCAGGTATGGGTATTGGGCCCTTGAAATGAGTTTTTAGTTGAGTTATATGTGAGTAATCAAATGTGGCTAGTAGCCACCATATGGGACAGTGTGGCTCTGGAATCTATGCAATGCCTGGCTTTTTTTGTGTCCAAATACCATTGCCTCCATCTTGTGTAAGCCTGGTGGTCCTACTTTAGTTCTTATTTCTGTTGAAATGTCATGAAATCCAAGACCTCGGATTCAGGCATCTCAGGTTGAGACCTACTTCAACCTGTATTTTCGGTGCATTGACTCCAGAACCGCCCACCTCAGCACTTTTCAACAGGATCCACACCTTCTATTGATAACATTTATCTTGCTGTGTTTCTACATCCAACTTCTCATCTAGCTTAGAAGTAAGAAGACCCTTTATTACAGTTATGCCTTAAAGAGGTACTTGTGTAGCTACTGACATCTGGGTCCTGGGGGGTCCCCATTTGTAGGAGATCTTCCTACGACCCTGAGAAAGGCCCTCAAAGGTCATAAGTTCACGTGTGATTGCAAAATTTGCAAAAATGAGCTATTTAAACCACAATCGGTTGAAAATCACTGGATCTTTCTATTCACACTTCCACTCTGTTGCATATGCCTTTTTGTTGGGTGGGGTTGAATGGTCCAGAGGCAGTTTTCAGTTTGTGGCTAAAGGAAAGTTGAGTATAGTAAGAATAGCACTAGCTGTCCTCCTGTAAACCTCGCTTCCAGAATATTCCTACTGCCTTTTATGCTGATCCATCCATCATCAGGACACAAGGGGTCAGAGCCCAGGGTCATATTATGATTTGAGCAGGTCCTGTAGAGCTCAGCTCGGGAAGTGTCTGAGTAATGAGGGAGAACCAAGCTTCAAAATGCGTGGACCCAGAAGGTGGTGTGTGAAAATTCCTCATAGATACTTTGGAGGAAAGAATATCTTTAGTGATGCAACGTTTACACTTATAAATCCGCTCTTTTTTGATGGGCGTGATGTATAATGGAATCTACCAGTTTTTCTGTATCGGTAGCATAAAACCTGGAGAAGGCAATGGCAACCCATTCCAGTACTCTCATCTGGAAAATCCCACGGATGGAGGAGCCTGGTAGGCTGCAGCCCATGGGGTCACGAAGAGTCAGACGCGACTTCACGACTTCACTTTTACTTTTCACTTGCATGCATTGGAGAAGGACATGGCAACCCACTCCAGTGTTCTTGCCTGGAGAATCCCAGGGACAGGGGAACCTGGTGGGCTTCCGTCTATGGGGTCGCACAGAGTCGGACACGACTGAAGTGACTTAGCAGCAGCAGCATAAAAGCTGTATCAGTATTACACACAGTAATTATATCTGTGTGAAGTCATATGTTTTATTTCTGCAACTATCAATAAGGGAAAAAAACCAGATATCCATCAACCTTGCTAGAGGAAAGACTGAATTATGTTTCTGTTCTCTAAGATTATTGTCACATGAATAGGCAAAAGAGGGCAGGAAAGGAAGTAATACAAAGTTGTATCAGACAGCTAATTAAAAAGCATGTTATTTTTTTTGGATGTTATGATGTCTGCAGTAAGCATTGAGTTTTAAAATTTCTTATTTTCTGATTCTAAAAAAATTCACTCGTGTTTAATTTCACATTTGTGATTTGGTAAACTTTCTGTTAAAGAGGGCACCCAAAGTGTCCACATTTTAGCCCCACCCCCTCAAACCTGGATTCCTCCTGATGCCAAAGCTTAACCCTTAGCTCTCTGGTCCCCTCGCCCCTTCACACACACACCTGACAATGTCCCAGCCCTAATTAAACCAGACAAGCTGTTTGCTGCTGCCCGAGTGTCGCTGGAAGAAGGCATATAACTGGAATGGTGGTTTCTGATCTCGGAAGGGCGCTCAGCACCATCCCACCCCATACTATTTCTCAGTAAACACATCTCCCTAGACTTTGTGATGACCATTTCACACTTTAGCTTTCCTCCAGCCTTGAACATCTTCCCCTGTCCACTCCGTTGGCTGATGACCTCTGTTCTCATGTCACTGAGAAAATAGGTGAGACCTTGCCGTCCTCTGCCATCTGCCAGCCCGACTCCTCTGTGTCCTTTTCCCTCCCTTTGGTGACCACAGAAGAGCACATGTTATGGTCTTAAGACAGCCACTTCTACTTGTGTGGCAGCCCAGCCCTTCTGGAAAGTGACCTGTGATCATAACAGGGGTTGTGGGGGCCCCTCCCATTCCTCTTAGCCCAGCCTGGCCTGGAGGCCACAGGGAACAGCTCGCTAACCCGCCAGTAGCCTCCTGATTGTCCGTCCAAGGCTGTAGATCGTCTGTCTGTTCATTGGCTGTAGGTGTGGAGATGACGTGGAAGAGCAGAGCAGCCTTGGTCAGTAGACGGCGGGAGTGAGAGAATAAGCGCTCCAGCTCCCCAACTGTGATGCAGTTCAGCAAACAGTTCCCTGCGAGCCTCATTCAAATGTGAGCTCCACAGGGGCGGGGACTCTGTACTCTCATCACTCTGCTGGGAGGTGGGGCTGCGGCTTCGCACAGTCTGTGTGTTCATGTATACGGTCCTGCCAGTCCCGTGCCTGATGCTACTTGTTGAATGTGTGATGAAGACTGTTCTCTGGCATGACCACTTAAATATGCTCTCCTTTATCTATGGAGACAGGCTGTCTTTCTTCCTTGGCTGCACCTACATTTGAGTGTTTTTTCTCACTGACATTGGTTAGTTTTGGGGCTTCTGTTGTAGCTCAGTTGGTAAAGAATCTGCCTGCAATGAAGGAGGCCTGGGTTTGATTCCTGGATTAGAGGAAGCTCCCCTGGTGCAGGAAATGGCAACCCACTCCAGTATTCTTGCCTGGAGAATCCCATGGATGGAGAAGCCTGGCAGGCTACAATCCATGGGGTCGCAAGTGTCGGACATGACTTAGAGACTAAAACCAAAGCATTGGTTGGTTTGCCCTCACCCAGCCATACCTGCCATCTGGTCTCCTCATGGGACCATGACTTTGGCTTGAATCTTACTTTGCAGGACCATTCAGATTGCCCCCAATAACGGGGATGGTTATAAATATACTTCCTAATTAGAAAGATAAATCAGCGGTAGAGCTGAGCCTCCTAGGGAGACTGGAACACCATTTGGATTCCAATGTCATTCTCAAGGTCACATTATTAATTCCCCACTCAAGGTGACCGTTTAGTGTTCCCTTTTCTGAAGTTCAACCCACAGAGCAATAAAACTTTCTGCCTATTTTTGTTACTACTGTGAGTGTCTTTTCTATTATTCTATTCTACTTCCTCATAGCTTCTGTGCGCATGGAATTTCTACTAACTCATGGTTTCCATCACCTCTGATTACTGCACTTTGCCTTTCAGAGAGGAGTAATGCCTGATTTACATACATGAAGTGGATTCCCTGTTGTCAACAACAATGAAGGAAACGCAGGTTTTGTGGTTCGCAATGTAAACTACTCTTGATCAAATTAACACATAAATTAGTGAGGCTGTGAACTGAACACTGAACAGTTTACATTGAGAGTCAGAAATTTACCAAGTCATCTCCTCATTAAAGAAGAAATCACCTTGAACAGCCACCACAGGCTTGATGAAATTAGCATTTTAAAACAATTGAACGCATTCTTTCATCCTTAATGCTGTTGTAGACTTTAATGGAGTAAATAGAGGAGGAAAAATGTTAGTAAAATATGAAAGGGAGAAATTAAGCAGACTGCTCATCCTTTAGCAGAATTAAACACAGATGCCCCAAAGGTATTTCTAGGCTGCTTTACAGAAAACAGCTAAATAATTAATTCACTTTATGAATTCTCTTGTGGCAGCAAATGCCAAATCTCTTTAAACCGTTGTAACATTTCTCTCTGAGTTTCTCTGGAAAGTTACACACGGAAGGGTTTTAGGTGGCAATGTTCAGAATCTTTAAAACATCTTTTGTGTCTGTACTCATTTGAGTCTGACTCTTTTGTGACCCTATGGACTGTAGCCTGCCAGCTTCTCTGTCCATGGAATTTTCCAGGCAAGAATACTGGAGCAGGTTGCCATTTCCTCCTCCAGGGAATCTTCCAGACCCAGGGATTGATCCCACATCTCTTACATTAGCAGACGGATTCTTTACCACTGCGCCACCCGGGAAGCCCCTATACCACGTTACCCTGCCATTTGTAAGAAGTGGATATTGTTCCTGGGAGCCGTGCAGTGACTCCTTTTCCTCAGGGGCATCCTATGTGGAGGAGGAGGAAGCAGAT
>NW_011495018.1:10974107-10985508 GCF_000754665.1 Bison bison bison | reverse complement strand
TGACAGAACAGTAAAGAAGCTGAGACTGTGAACCTGTAACCCTGGTTCTGGAATTGTGGATGTTTAAATGGGCACTGGCAGAATTATCAAAGGTGCCCAAGGGGAGTGGAGTGGAGAGGGCCGGTTACCCTGAATCATTTCCTTAGGGCAAATTGTTTGTTTATCAGCAACTTAAAATAGTAATAAACCTTCAAGAAAGAATACAAAATAAAGAAAACAAATAAGAGAATTGGGAACTCCTCAGAGGACCAGTGGTTAGGACTCTGCTTTCAGTGTCAAAGGCAAGGTTTCAATCCCTGGTCTGGAAACTGAGATCCCACAAGCTGTGTGTCACAGCCAAGAAAACAAAAAAAAATAGGTAAAATAAAATAAGAGACTCAACAACAACAAAGAGAATGCAAAACTGAGGCGATCATAATGCATACAGAGACTATAAACAAATATATTGAATGGACATGATCCAACAGAGAATCCAATAAATGAACAAAAGCATTATTCAAAGATATATTGGGGGAAAAAAACTCATGTTCTTCCTAAAATGAAGCCTCTCCTGATCAAAAGGCAGTATTGATCATTGTCTTTTTTATTGCCCCAAATAAAAAAGATATAGAGTGATCAATACTAAGACATACCCCAATAAAGATAATACAATGCCAAAGGAAAGAAAGAGTTCTTCAGATATCTAAGAGGACAAAGCCAGACACACTGGAGGTGGGGCTTGGGCAGAAACAGATTAGTGGGGACAGTAGTGAAAGAGTTGGGTGAGCACTGAACTTGAGATTATCATGAAAGGAACAGACCTGCATATCATAATTGTAGATGGAAAAAGTCATAAATCTTTAAAGTGTGCTCAATCCTGTGGCAATGACAGCAATAAGAATAATGAAAGAAACAAGTGAAGGAGATTAAGAAGTACAAACTTCCAGTTGCAAAATAAATGAGTCATCGGAATGGAATGCACAGTGTGAGGGATATAGTCAGTAACTGCAGTATCTTTGTACGGTGACAAGTTGTAACTGGACTTATCCTGGTGATCATTTTGAAATGTATAGAAATATAGAATCACTATGTTGTGTAACTGGGGCTAACATTGTTTTGTAGGTCAGTTTTGCTTCAGAAACAAACAAAAAAACAAACTCAGGAGAAGAAATCAGATATGCAGTTATTAGAGGCAAGGCATGAGAGGAAGGCGGGATTGGATGAAGGCAGTCAAAATGTACAAACTCCCAGTTATAAGATAAATAAGTAGATGAGATAAATGTACAACTTGATAAATACAATTAATGCTGCTGTAGGTTATATATGAATGTTAAGAGAATAATTCCTAAGAGTTCTCATTATAAGGAAAAATTTTTTTCTATTTTAGTTTTGTGTCTCTATGAGATGATGAATGTTCATTAAACTTATTGTGATAATCATTTCATGATGTGTACAAGTCAAATCCTTGTGCTTACACCTTAAACTTAGGCAGTTTTGTGTGTCACTTATATCTCAATAAAATTGGAAGAAAAAAGAATAATAATATTGTAAGTGAAAATTAGGGCTGTATTTGTGTAGATAAATGAGAAGACGTTTACGATGAATGTTTTCATTCATGGAGAGGATTCAGTAGATGTGTCAAATATTGGTAAACTAGTGAAGAGGCTCAAGCTTACTTTAAAATGTATAATTATAACCACTTGAAGAACTAAAATCAGATAAATAAAACTTTGAAAATAGCAGAAGAAAAAGCAAGATTGAGAAATAAGATTGAGAAAAGATAACCCATATAACAAAAAGATAACCCATATAGCAAAGGTTTTCAGTTTAACTGAAAACTTAAAAAGAAGCATGTACACAAAGAAGATGACAGAATGAGGCGAAACAACAGCAGTAACTATAAGAGAGTCAAACTCATTCCCTATAAGAAGAAAACTTCAGGCTCAAGTTTATAAGAACTCAATTCTTGAAAGACATTCAAAATAAGTGATTCAATAAGGTTAAAAGTAAAAGGCTTGACAAAGACACATCAAGCAACTATTCACAAACTGTGCTGATGTCACACAAGGTTGAATTCAAGGCCAAGAACTGAAACAAGGCAAAAGTGGCACTTTAAGCTGATAAATTATCCACAACAAGACCATGACGATCACTTATATGGAGCTTCAGGTTTTGTGGTTGGGCAGAATAATGGTTCCCCCAAAGATGTCCGTGTACAATTCCTGAAGCTTGTAAATATGTGACCATGACAAAAGGGACTTTATAGATGAATTTCCATGAAAGATTTTGAGATGGGGAGATTATCCTGAATTATCCACATGGAGCCAGTGCTATCACGAGGGTCCTCATAAGTGAAAAAGGAAGGGAGTGGTATCAGAGGATGGGATATGATGATGGAAGCTGGGGCTGCAGTGATGGAATTTCTGCCTTGGAAGATGGAAGAGGGCCACGAACCAAGGAATAAGGGTAGTCTCTGGAAGCAAGGAAGGCAAGGAAGCAGATTCTCCCCTGGAGCCTGCAGAAAGAGTGCAGCCCTGACAACACATTGATGTTAGTCTAGTGAATCTTCAGATCCCCAGAGCTGTAAGGTAATACCTTTGTGTTGTTTAAGCCACTATTAACACATGAATTTGAGCAAACTCTGGGACATAATAGAGGACAGCGGAGCTTGGTGTGCTGCAGTCCATGGGGTTGTGAAGAGTTGGACATGACTTAGAGACTGAACAAGATACATGTACCAAACAACAAAGCATCAAATTATGTAAAGAATAAAGGGCAAGGAGTGGCTTTCCTTGTGGTTCAGTGGTTAAGACTCTGTATTTCCAGTGCAGGGGGCCCAAGTTCGATCCCTGGTCAGGGAACTAGATCTCCCCAACTGCAGCTGAGACCTGGTACAGCAAAAAAAGGCAGGGAATACAGTGATAAATACACAGAAACATTAAAGAGATTTTAACTCACTCACGTTAGCACGCAGAACTGGCTCAGGGGTTGCTAGCTGCTCATCAGAGTCTGTGTGCTTTTTGTCCCAAGTACACAACTTTGGATTTCCCAGATTCCTTTGCAGCTAGATATGGCCGTGTGACTGAATTCCAGCCAATCTGATGTAAGATATTTCTGGGCTAAGACTTTTAAGAAACTCACTCTGCTCTCTCTTCCCCCAAGGCAATGATATGGCCTTGGGACATGAAGGACCCTCAAGGAAGAAAGAACTAGGTCTTTGAACCACTGCCTTCAGGAAAGCCACTTGTGACCAGAATATTTTATGAGAGTGAGAAATAAGCTTTTACTGCATTTGAGTCATTGTTTATTTTGATATATTAGTCCTGCTTGGGCTTCTCCAGTACCTCAGTGGTAAGGAAACTGCCTACAATACAGATGTAGGTTCAATCCCTGGGTCAGGAAGATCCCCTGGAGGAGGGCATGTCAACCCACTCCAGTATTCTTGCCTGGAGAATCCCATGGACAAGGAGCCTGGTGGACTATAGTCCATGGGGTTGCAAAGAGTCAGACACGATTAAAGCAACTTAGCAATAGCACCTTCAGTCATGCTTAAGAATTAGGTGAAATAGTAAAAAATATATATTTAAGAATTTTTAAAGACCTAAGAGTTAAAACTGATGCTATTGACTGAACTGTGCTCAGTCAGTCATGTGCTCAGTCAGTCAAGTTCGACTCTTTGTGACCCCATGGACTGTAGCCCCCCAGACTCCTCTGTCCATGGGATTTTCCAGGCAAGAATGCTAGAGTGGGTTGCCATTTCCTCCTCCAGGATCTTCCCCACCTAGGGATTTAACCTGGGTCTCCTGTATTGCAGGCAGATTTCCTACCACTGCGCCACCATAGGTCTTCCCTGGTGGCTCAGATGGTAAAGAGTTGGTCTGCATTGCAGGAGACCTGGGTTCAATCCCTGGGTCAGGAAGATCCCCTGAAGGAGGAAATGGCAAGCAACTCCAGTATTCTTGCCTGGAGAATCCCATGGGCAGAGGAGCCAGGTCAGCTATAGTCCATGTGATTGCAAAGAGTCAGACCCGACTGAGTACCCACGCAATAATTAAAATTAATCTGGTCACTCTAATACACATTGGCATATCAACTGATGGAGACCACTCTTATTTCAAGTAGTTGTTTCATACTTAGATATATATAATTATATATAATATAATAATTATGTTATTATATTCTCCATATAATAATTATGGAGAAAATCTCAGTAAATTCCATTATGTCAAAAGTCTAAGACTACATTTTTTAACCACTATGCAGTAAAGGAAAAGTAACTGACAAAATAGGATTCCACTTCTTCCAACTCCAGAACTCTCGCAAAAAACAAGAAATTACTTCTTAAATTACCCTAAACATAACTTTAATATTTGAAATTTCTTACTTGATTCTTAAATTATTTCTTAATAATTGAGGCGAAAGTGTAGGGGCAGAAATTGGGTTAGTGATTTTCAGGGATCAAGGGTGGGGAAAGGCACCCACAAAAAGGCATGAAGGAACTTCTGGGGGTAATGAACATGCTCTGTATCCCAACTGGGGTCATGGTTACATGGTCTTATCTGAATTCACTGAACTGTACCCTCAAAAGGCTAAATTTTGCTGTGTATAAATTATATCTCAATAAGCTTGGAAATAAAGTAAAAGTAAATTGAGATGATAGGGTAAATTTATTAGTGATAGAACAGTAGGTTATTTTTTTCTTGTTCTTTTTTTTTGTATCAAAAAGCACTAATAAATATAATTTAGAATGTCTGTTTGAATCTAGCACAGTTGGCCCTCCATATCTGCAGGTTCTGCATCCTCAGATTCAACCAGCCACAGATTTAAAATATTTCCAGAAAATTCCAAAAAGCAAAACTTGAATTTGCCTCACACTGCCAGGTACATAGCATTTATATTGTATTTAAAACTATTTACATCATATTGTATAAGTCACTTAGAGAAGATTCCAAGTATACGGGAGAATATAGTTTATATGCAAATACTACGCAAGTTTATATGAGGAACTTGAGCATCTGTGGATTTTGGTATCTGTGGGGGTCAGGGAACCAATCCCCAGATACCAAGGGACAACTGTAGTACACCGAATCACCTGATATTCAAACCTGGCTGTGTTGCGTTTGGAATTACCATGGCAAGTGGGTACCACATCAGTACCCTCTAGTGTGCTACAATGCTGGTATCCAGCCTGTATCACAAAATCCTAATATCAAGGGAACATCTGGTTGTTCTCTCTTAAAGAGAGAGACAAATCATCTCTGCATAAACACCTTCCAAACACAAGATTCATTAGGATGGAGAGGAATCCTTAGAGCACATCCTGAGACTGGCACCATCCCCAAGCTCTGTATTTACCTCCTTATGACTGTAAGCCATCAGTATGTGAGAGGCTGGCCCTGAAAAGCAATCGCCCTGGTGCTCATTATCTAGAACTTTCTAAAAATGGACCATTTTATTTTAGGAAAGAATGTCAAATATGATTTTTACCAATATTTAACAAATCTGACCTCTTCCCTTCCCCAATCCATTTGAACATAATATGGACTCAGTATCAATTCAGTCTCTCAGTCGTGTGCAACTCTTTGCGACCCCATGGACTGCAGCATGCCAGGCCTCCCTGTCCATCATCAACTCCCAGAGTTTACTCAGATTCATGTCCATTGAGTCGGTGATGCCATCCAACCATCTCATCCTCTGTCGTCCCCTTCTCCTCTTGCCTTCCATCTTTCCCAGCATCAGGGTCTTTTCCAATGAGTCAGTTCTTCACCTCAGGTGGGCCAAAGTATTGGAGTTTCAGCTTCAGCATCAGTCCTTCCAATCAGGACTGATTTCGTTTAGGATGGACTGGTTGGATCTCCTTGCAGTCCAAGGGACTCTCAAGAGTCTTCTCCAATACCACAGTTCAAAAGCATCAGTATAAAGATGCTAAAATCATAGTCATTTGGAGGTCACTACTGAAATGCCAGTTGGCATGTTCTGATGCAGTGGAAATGGTATGAGTTGGATTCTCGGCCTTCTGTTGCCTGGGCCCTGCCTGCCTCTCCTGTGCCATCTCCTGCCACAGCCACATCAATCACTGCTAATCTTTGCACAGTGTCAATCTGTTCATTTCAAATCTCCATGTGCTCACTCATGATTTTCCCTCTGCTGCTTCTTCTTTCTCTTCCAAGATACTCTTACTCACCCATCTGTCTACTCCAAGAAGCCATCCCAGAATTTTCTAGCTAAGCTAAGGACCCCTAATGTTTGTATTCATAGCTTCTTATGCGTCCGACTATTTTTACCACTCACCAGTGTTGAGATTATGTGCTTATGAGTCAGTCTCCTAAACTGGACTGGAAACTCTAAGAAGGCAAGGTCTCGGAGAAGTAGTCACTACTTTGCCCAAATATCCCAGATCATTAAGACATTATTTTATTAATGCAACTAAAGATTCAACCAACCAAGAGTGATTTCGCCTGCCAGTATGTTGAGGTACTCTATTTCAGAATCCTGGAAAGAGAACAGAAACCACATGGAGAATTCAACAACACAGCAGAGAAAAGGGAATCTCCAGTGGAAAACTTGGTCTTAACCTTATCACCAGGTAATGCTAAAAGTGAGTGTCTTTTCATCTGTGAGACAAAGGGACAGAGGAGGGCATTTCACCTTGCTTGTCCATGAGGGCACAGACCCCTGAGGATGAACAAAGTGAAGCTACATAGATTGGTACAAATCAGGGCCACAGGTGAATGGTGGATAGACGGGCAGGTGTCCTGAACCCTGGATGAAGCTCAAATGCCGAGTCAGGGATTAGCCAGGGATCGGAATCCAAGAACTGCTGACACAAGTGAGCCTTCTTTCAGCCAAAGTGAAAGTCGCTCAGTCATGTCCGACTCTTTGTGACCCCATGGACTATACAGTCCATGGAATTCTCCAGGCCAGAATACTGGAGTGGGTAGCCTTTCCCTTCTCCAGGGGATCTTCCCAACCCAGGGATCGAGCTCAGGTTTCCTGCATTGCAGCTGGATTCTTTACCAGCTGAGCCACAAGGGAAGCCCTGAGGAAGCAAATCAGGACCAGCAGGAAACTCTAGAAAGATGCTCCAGATCCAATTGTGTGGCTGGGAGGGTTTCAGCTGGATGGCGCCTCTGTGGAGCCCTGTGGGATACTCTCAGGGGGATTTCTGTTTACAGTGCTGGCTTTTAATCTTTTAATTTCAATATGAGATTTTTAAAAATCACAGTAATATATGCCTACATTTTCATTATAAATATTCAAACATTGTAGATTCTTTACTTTTTTTAAGTCAAAGTCTTTTTTTTCTCCTCCCAGGAAATCACAGATAAGAAGTTGCTGGATGGTTTTTCAAAGCATTGCTAACATTTCAAAACATGCATTTACATCTCTGTGTGTATGGGCGTGCATTGTGTCCACACACGTATAGCTTCAATTTCTCTATAAAAAATATAAACAGGATCATTTTTCACATAGCGAAATGTTACTTGACTTGTTTTCACTTGGCACTGTGCCTTGTAGATCTTAAAGTGCTACTATGTCTTGATAGAATGGCTGATAAAATCATTTAAGAATTTGTTCTAGAATATTCCTCACAGGATGGTGTTATTTGTTGATAAGTATTTGGTTTTCATTATTCAGTTTGGGGCTATTTCAATGTTTACCCTCCTTATACATACTCCTCTTTACAGATAGGCAAGTGTATCAGTAGGTTAGCTAGTTAAAGTGAAATTGTTGGGTTGAAAAGTGGGTATCTTTGAAAGTCTGCAAACTGATTATAGATAGCATGGATTCTGCAAATTGCCTTCCAAAAAACGTAACCAGCTTTTGCTCCTACCTTGATACATGCCCTGCCTGCGTCCCCACACCATTACAAACGGATGTTATTCTGAAGCTGAGGTCTGACGCCCGTGTCCAGCTGTCACCCGCAGATTACCTGATGAATGACCCTCTTCTCTCACCACCTCCTGTCCATACTCCAGGCTGTCTAAGTGTCACTTTCCTTGGCTGGTCTCCCCTGGTGTACTAACTAGGTTTGATCTCTCTATCAAAAACTCACATCATAGTAATACATTTCTTTGCACTTATGTAGCTGTCAAATCATTGTTCAATGCTTGTCTTAGATTCATTCTTTCATTCATTCTTATGTTTATTCATTTATTCAAAACACTGGGTGATGGATTCAGTGACTGTCTTGTGTAGGGATTAGGAGCCCAGGCACTGGACTTAAACATCCTGGGTTCAAAAAACAACCTTGTTCCTTACTAACTATATGACTAAGGTGCATAACTTCCTTAACCCTCTCTTAATACCCAGTGCATCAGCTTGTAGGAATGATTAATTGGGAGAGTGTGTAAAATACCCTAAACAGCAACTGGCATACCACAGTGGGTTGCCATTTCCTTCTCCAGGGAATTTTCCCAACCTGGGGATCAAACACATGACTCCTGCATTGGCAGGTGGGTTCTTCACCACTGAGCCACCAGGGAAGCCCAACTGGCATTCAGTGAGTGCTAAATAAATTTTATCTATTGCATCTTATTATGTGCTAATCGGTGTGTCAGGGCTGGGGATCCAGCAGAGAAGAAGACAAAACTGTTCAAAAAAATTGAATAATTTCACATCGGTTGTAAAGAAAATAAATGCAGGGTGGTGGGGAAGGGAGATTTCTTTTACAGAGTGTGATCAGGGGAGGCCTCTCTGGAAAGGTGACTTGTGAACTGAGGCCAGATAAATAGAGGAGGCATGAGCTCTAGGAAGAGTTGGGGGAAGAACATTTTAGGCAGAGGAAATAGCAAGTGCAGACATCTTGGGGCAGGAACATGGTGTGTAAGAACAGAGCCCATGTGATGGGAGAATGGAGGGCAAAGGTGAGAGGTCAGGTCCTGTTCACTGTAGGATCCCACTGCCTACTGTGGGGCCTATCACTGGGTAGGTATCCAACAGCTTCATAAAAAAAGTATATCAGTGATGAATGGATCAATGAGTGAAGAAAGGAAAGGATGATATGAATGGGTTAGAGGCCTCCTTTTGCTCCAGATACTGTCTGCCCATTTTCATTACCTCCAGCCTCTGGAGAAGAAGCAGGTAGCATGGTCAGTTGGTGAGTGTGAGACGTGGGTAGAGATCTCTGTCTGGATGTGATTTGAAGGCCCCTTAGCTCATGAATGATGCTCAGTCGTGTCTGACTCTTTGCAACCCCATGGGCTGTAGCCTACTAGGCTCCTAGGTCCATGGGATTTTCCAGGCAATAGTACTGGGGTGGATTGCCATTTCCTTCTCCAGGGGATCTTCCCAACCCAGGGATTGAACTCGGGTCTCCCACATTGTAGACAGACGCTTTACCGTCTGAGCCAGGGAAGCCACTTTCTTTCACTTTCTTCTTTCACTTAGCTCACGAATGGCACCAAGGTATGGTCACCTGCCAAGAAACTGAAGAAGGAATTTTTGTGGATCATGTGCACAGAAAAGGTGAGAGTGGAGGTTTCATCCAGACAAACCTGAAAGGGTTGTCATGGAAGCCTCCCATTTCCAATTGTGAGTTTGTCGGAAAACAAACTGAGTGAATGCTCAGAGTTCAGTGCCCAGGCATTTGCTTCCTGTCCAGGATGGTCAGGGGGTTCCGCTCAGTGTGACTGGGTCCCAACTGTGTTCACCCATGGACAGACACATGCAGCCAGGTGCCCACAAACATACCCACTCTGCAGACTGCATGCTGGTCTAACCCTCTGGTTGGATGTGGCTGCCTAAGGCAGAAGAAAAGTAATATTTACTGACCATATAAAAGAGAAGTAGGATCCAAGTTTCAGAAACACAAGAATCTGAGCCTGGTGAGATGTGATTAAACAAAAAATGATTAGCATCGGTTTAGCACATTAGCTTTTCCAAGCTGTTTTTAAGCATATACGTGTGTGTATGTGCTAAGCTGCTTCAGTTGTGTCCGACTCTTTGCGACCCTATGGACTATAGCCCTGCAAGGCTCCTTTGTCCATGGGATTCTCCAGGCAAGAATACTGGAGGTTGCCATGCCCTCCTCCAGGGGATCTTCCTGACCTAGGGATTAAACCCACATCTCTTATGTCTCTTGTATTGGCAGGTGGGTTCTTTACCACTAGGGCCACCTGGGAAGCCCCTTTTTAAGCATATACTCTTTTATTTATTATCATGACTAGGGATTGGGGGCAGGAAGAGAAGGGGACGACAGAGGATGTGATGGCTGGATGGCATCACCGACTTGATGGACGTGAGTCTGAGTGAACTCCAGGAGTTGGTCATGGACAGGGAGGCCTGGCGTGCTGCGATTCATGGGGTCGCAAAGAGTTGGACACGACTGAGCGACTGATCTGAACTGAACCTCAAATGAGAAAACTAGCTTCCTAGTAGACTTTTCCTGCCAGTCAGTGTTTATGTTCTAATCATAAATTATAGTGCATTCGAAAATCCAACCTTCAGAGCCAGGCAGTTTTTCCAGGCAGTTTTAACATATCTATATCTATATTATAACTATATTTTTTATAAGATAAATAAATTTTAAATATTAAAATATTTTTATAAATGTAAATAATGATATTTTATTTTAATCAAGTCAGTACTTTAAAATATTCCTTTGTTCACTCATATGTTCATCACACAGTATTTGAACCAGCTGCATGCCAGGGTAATTGTTTTTGATTTTCACAAATCCTTAACTAGTGGAATGAAAAATAAAGCAGTTTGTATTGCTTTCCTATTCATAGTTATTAGTTTGGTGCAAACATAATTGCTGTGTTTGCATTGTTGAAACTTACTGTTTGATATTTGAATACATTCTTAATAAATGTGGTTATGTTATGCACCATCTTAATGCACATTTACCACTTCATGTTTTTTTTTTTTTTTTGCTCAGAATGCCTCTTTAATCCTAAAAAAAGCTGAGGGGCCTATTTAACATCCTTACTCCCAGCCTGTACAACCACTTGGCTGGCTCACAATGGGCAACAATTATTTTTCTTGTGTTCTGGAGCACAGAGAGGCTTCTAGGTAAAATCCATTTATCATTAGTATCATTAAAGTTGAGAAGTAGTGCTATCATGCTGCCAACATTAGATTGTCCATGCTGGCAATTTTAGGGGAGATCATTTTTTTTTAAATATTCAGAGGTAGTACAAAAATAAATGTCTAATATTTATTCCTTCATTTATCACACAATTACATAGCACATACTGTACATCAGATACAGTTCTAAGTATTTTTTTTTCTCTTCTTTTTTTTTTATTCAATTTTAATTAAAAAAAAATTATACATGTGTTCCCCATCCTGAACCCTCCTCCCTCCTCCCTCCCCATACCATCCCTCTGGGTCGTCCCAGTGCACCAGCCCCAAGCATCCAGCATCGTGCATTGAACCTGGACTGGCATCTCGTTTCATACATGACATTTCACATGTT
>NW_011495018.1:10973185-10973692 GCF_000754665.1 Bison bison bison | reverse complement strand
AGGTGTAAGAGGGTTCCCTTTTCTCCACACCCTCTCCAGCATTTATTATTTGTAGACTTTTGGATCGCAGCCATTCTGACTGGTGTGAAATGGTATCTCATAGTGGTTTTGATTTGCATTTCTCTGATAATGAGTGATGTTGAGCATCTTTTCATGTGTTTGTTAGCCATCTGTATGTCTTCTTTGGAGAAACGTCTATTTAGATCTTTGGCCCATTTTTTGATTTGGTCATTTATTTTTCTAGAGTTGAGCTGTAGGAGTTGCTTGTATATTTTTGAGATTAGTTGTTTGTCGGTTGCTTCATTTGCTATTATTTTCTCCCATTCTGAAGGCTGTCTTTTCACCTTGCTAATAGTTTCCTTTGATGTACAGAAGCTTTTAAGTTTAATTAGGTCCCATTTGTTTATTTTTGCTTTTATTTCCAATATTCTGGGAGGTGGGTCATAGAGGATCCTGCTGTGATGTATGTCAGAGAGTGTTTTGCCTATGTTCTCCTCTAGGAGTTTT
>NW_011495018.1:10965076-10971677 GCF_000754665.1 Bison bison bison | reverse complement strand
CCCTATCAAGCTATACATTATTTTAATGTGCATTTCTTGCTTTTTTTTTTTTTTTGTTAATGACAATTACTTGCTGCCTACTTTATATTTATTTGACACTATGGAAATGATGTTAGACAAAAAGCAAATTTGAGTGGTTTTTTTATGAGTTCAAAATGGGTCATAAAGCATCAGAGACAACAGTGCATTTGGCCCAGGAACTGCTAATGAATGTACAGTGCAGTGGGAGTTCAAGAAGTTTTGCAAAGGAGACGAGAACGTTGAAGATGAGGAACACAGTGGCCAGCCATCAGAAGATAATGGTGACCAACTGAGAGTAATCACTGGAGCTGGTCCTCTTACAGCTAGTGAGAAGTTGCTGAAGAACTCAACATTGATCCTTCTATGGTCGTTTGGCATTTGAAGCAAATTGGAAAGGTGAAAAAGTTTGATAAGTGGGTTCCTCATGAGCTGATCTAAAACCCCAGAAGTCTGTCTTTCTGAAGTATCATTTTCTCTCATTCTACGCAACAGCAACTAACCATTTCTCAATCGTATTGTGACTTGTGATGAAAAGTGACTTTTATATGACAACTGGCAACAACCAGCTCAGTGGTTGGACTGAGAAGAGGTTCCAAAGCACTTCCCAAAGCCAAACTTGCACCAAAAATAGATCATGGTCACTGTTCGGTGGTCTGCTGCCTGTCTGATCTGCTCAGCCTTCTGAATCCTGTTGAAACCATTACATCTGAGAAGTATGCTCAGCAAATTGATGAGCTTCACTGAAAACTGCAATGCCTGTAGCCAGCATTGGTCAACAGAAAGGGCCTAAGTCTTCTCCATGAAAATGCCCAATTGCACATCGCACAACACTTCAATAGCTGAAAGGATTGGGCTCCCAAGTTTTGCGGATGTATTTGAACTTAGTTATAATGATTTAAAATTCACAGTCCAAAACCGCAATTATGTTTGCACCAACCGACTACCAGCCTTCAGAGTCCTTTAATGTTGTGGTTGGTTTGAGGGGAGAAGTCCTCCAAGAAAGTACAACTACCCCCTGGGGCTGAGTTGGCCAGTTTTTTTTTTTTTCATGAAATCTTTAACACCAGAGTAATCTTGTTCATGAAACTTTCTGAATTTGAAGGGCAGGGTTGCTATGGCAACTAATATAACCGGACTACTCCTGTAACTCGATGAGCAGCTGCCTGGAACATTTCTCCCACTGGGGGCTACCTCTGTCTCCCTGAGTCATTGCTTTACTGTGGCTTCGCAAGAGCTCAGCTCTATATTCCAACTCCAATACAGGTCACACCTGAAGCCCCTGCCATATTGCCTCAGGACCAAATCCGTGAATGGCTGACATTTTCCAGTATCTTCAACAGTATTTATTCACATTGTCATGGGACTTGCCAGTGGGGGTGAGAGACCTGTATGATGGTAGAATTCATGTTCTATCTGAAGACATGAAAAAATCTTTTCTAGACCTACAGGAACTTGAAGAACCAGAGAGGAAAAGGAGAAAAGCTTGTATTTTCTTTTTTTTAAGTTATTTTATTTGATTGTACCAGGTCTTAGTTGGGCATGCAGCATCTGGGATCTAGTTCCCTGACCAGGGATCAAACCGAAGTCCCTTGGACTGGGATCACGGAGTCTTAGCCACTGGACCATCAGGGAAGTCCCAGCTCATATTTTCTTGTGCTTTGTCTTTTACAAGACGGATGGCTCTAGAAACACTACAAACTATGCTCTCTGAAAGGGGAAAGAGAATGGACAATCTTTCACTTGACAAGGATTTATTGGGCACCTGTTGTGTGTTGGACCCTGTTCTAGAGGCTGGAGATTCAAGGTGCAGGGATCAGGTGGGCTCTAGTGAGCGCCTGGGTAGCTGTGTGTGAACAAGGGTGCTTTATGACTTGCTCAAAAGAGTGCCCTGGAGTTTATCCTGCATGTTGTCCTGTATACAGTAGGTGTTTAACAAACACTGTCAAGGACAGTAATGAGGATGGGGAATAGGAAAGTACAGTGAATCTCAAACCAAGAGGCCTGATGACTCCAGGCAAGTCACTTTGGCCTCTTTGAGCTGCTTCATTTTGAAAATGGGAACAGTAATATCTCTCTTGCAGAGGTATTGTGAGAATTTAGCAAAATAATGTCCTTGAAAGGGTGTGGTGTAGTAGTACTGGGCTGTAAGGAACTCTCTGGAGGAATGTCTGCAAGGCTGGAGCTGGGGGCTGGAGTTAGGGGCGGGGGGGGCAGAGGACAGGGAAGCAGCAGGAGCCAAAAGGGTTATGTGAACCCTTTTGGACTTTCTCCAAAAAGCTACAAGGAGCCCTGGAGGGTTCTAAGTGACAAGGCAGCTCAATTCTGCAACCACCCTCTGGCTGCAGCCAGGACAGCACCCCAAAGCTGGAAGGACAGCTGACAAGCTTCTGCCCTGATACGAATGATTCGTGATGATGACCTGTGCAAGGGAGCATGGCTGGAATAGAGAGCAGTGGGCACATCCAGGCGAGTGCATTCAGTTCAGTTCAGTCGCTTAGTCATGTCTGACTCTTTAAATGTAAGGGAAAGTCGCTCCATTGTGTCTGACTTTTTGCAATCCCATGGCCTGTACAGTCCTTGGAATCCTCCAGGCCAGCATACTGGAGTGGGTTGCCTTTTCCTTCTCCAGGGGATCTTCCCAACCCAGGCATTGAACCCAGGTCTCCCGCATTGCAGGCGGATTCTTTACCAGCTGAGCCACAAGGGACCCTTTAGGAGGTATTAATAGAATTAGTGGGACTTGGGGTTGGTGACGTGGTGGGGAGATAAAGGAACTGTTCACATGCAATGGAGGCAAGCTGACCTCCTGATGTTTTGCTTGTACAGCTGCGTGGAGAGTGGTGCTCCCAACCTGAGATGGGGGATAAAGGAGGAGGAATGAGTTTGCGTGGCAAAGGGCGGAGTTAACCTCACACACCGGGGTCTGCAGGCTGAGCCCAGCTGGGTGTCCAGGAACTGACAGCAAGTCAACAAGCCCTGTGCTTCTCCAGTGAGTCTGGAGTCAACGAGTCTGTGCTTGTATTTCAGCCACGTGCCTTACTGATCACGTCACTCACTGTTCCACGGATACTTCCTGGAGTGTGGGTGAATGAGACGGTTCTTGACCCACTGGCGTCTCCACTGCAGTGGGAGGGGCATATAGCCCACATGTGACCATTTTCGGAAATGGAGGAAAAGAGGGCGGACTGTGTTTGACAGTAGGGGGTGTGGGTGGTGCTGGTGTGACTTTATACAGAAGGGTCAAGGAAGACATTTAAAGGCAGGTGACCATTTCAAATCAGGAAGAGGTGACATGTTAAGATCAGGTTGGAAGAATAAGAGACCTCAGGCAAGTCACATCGTCTCCTGGAGCCTCAGTTTCAGTGGTGTTTTCTTTCTAGATAAATGACGTTGTCTATCAATGCAACTCTAAAGTTCCATAAATGTTTGTGGATACAGCACAGTTTATGAGTAGCCGTGGAGGTGTGGGAAGCTTTGTGCCCTGTCCTAATGTCCTTGATGATACCACAAGGAAGGAAGAGCATTTTCTCGCTGTCCAGCAGTCTCTTTGAATCAGAGGTCTTGGTCTGGTGAAGGAGACAGTCCTCAAATTCAACGCTCTAACCCCCAACTTCACCTCCTCCAGGACTGAAAGCTGGGGGTGGGGATGGAGACGCAGGCTGCACTGCACTTTGTGGCCACAAGAGGGCTCGCAGCTCACAAACTTTTCCTCTAATAAATCTTCCTTGTTCTCTTGACAGTTTCGCCGGATGGGGCGGGCCTGGAATGTTTGAAACTTTATTTGATGATGGAAGAGCGTCAGACAATTATAAGCACTTCTATAATAAGTAAACATTAATTTTTTAGCATCTTAATTCTGTAAATGTTTCAATGTGTTGCTCACGGGAAGCTATTCAACTGCAGATGGTTCAATCCAAAGATTGCATTTGTCATCTTCTGGAGGTTTTTCCTTTGAAATTAAATGTCCCCATTGAGCGTTTTCTTTCGCTGTCATCCTCAGCCAACTGTTTGGTTCCATTCGTGGTGGTGATTATTCTCTCCAGAGGCATGTTTGTGTCTTGATTTCGATGGCCAGATCTGCTAAGCTGTGGCATGTGCATCCATGAATGAGTTCTGCTTATGATTCGCTGTCCGACCCTGCCGTTTCAAGCTGGAACTAAGCAAAAAGAGGGATCTCAAGCTGGAACTAAGCAAGAAGAGGGATGTCCCCACAAAGGGAGCTCTGGGAGCTGGGAAGGCTTATCACTGCACAGGGGAGTTCCCGCTATTTCCAGGTCAGCACAAGCAGAGGCTGAAGAACTGGATGCAGGGCCAGCCTTTGCACAGATGAAAAAAATTCCAGGGTCACAGTGCCTCCTGTTGATAGGAGGTCAGCACATGGCCATGAACTTGCCCCTCCAGAGGGCACTTTCCTGCCACCGTTCCTCTGAGCATCGGTCACACAGAGAATGGTGGGTCCAAGGGGACCTTCGGGGGAGAAGTTTCCAGCCCACTGACTCAAGGAGCCCTTGGTCATCATCCTCAGCCACTGCATGGTCAGGAGGCACTGGGACCTCAAGTCTTAAACCCTCCTGAGTCAAGGGAACCTTTTCATAAGGCTGGTGATGCTGGTACTCAAGAAGAAGGCTTCAGGGTCTCAGTCATTAAAACTGATACATCTCCTCAGAGAGGCATGTGAGTTCGCCCCTGTATTAGATCCCTGGCCAACAATTTTTATTCCAGGCTTGCTGGTCTTCAGGATCCCTGTTGACCTGGCACGTTGTGCATCTGTTCAAGTCGGCCTCGGCAACTGTCGCGGGTGGCGTGGATTTGGGAGGAAAAGAAAGGGCATCCTGTGTGGTGTGAATCTTGATTTCAGAGATCCTAGAAGCGGAACGAGGGTTTGTCCCTGGTCCACACTCTGCCATCCCAGTGGCCCCAGCTAAGAATATGCCACGCCAGTGGAGGGAGCTGAGAGGTGGCTCAGAGCCGAGGGCGGCTGGATCAGGGGCGGGGCACAGCAGAAGGCCCAGGGAGGGTCCTAACCGATTGTTCTTGGGGAGTGGGCACAGTGCATTTCTTGTTGCTTGGATCTCGCTTGTCTGGTCCTTTGTCTTTTCTGTTGATGTTATAAAATCTATCCAAAGAATTGCTATTAAGAACTTTGTTTCTTCTCTTTAGTGAAACCCTTGATGGATGTAGCTATTGAGAGAGCCAGCAGCTCACCCTCTTCTCTCTCAATTCTTTTGTTTTCCTCAGAGACCGAATTTTCTTTTCCTGAATGCCCTGTGGGCCCAGGTTCCACATTATTATTATTATTATTTTTCTTTTCATGCAAATCATTTCCTGAAGCTAAAATGACCGCACTTTCCCAGCACTCAGCGAACCTTCCGGCCAATGCCACTCCTGCTCTCCCTGGACGACTGCTGTCCCCTTTTCCTAGTGCTGGGGACCGTGGATTTTCTGGTCAGCCCCTGGGTTCAACTCCAGCCTCTGCTATATTTACTCCGTGTGACTTTGGGTCCAGCAGTTAATTTCCTGGTGTCAAATTCCTCATGTTAAAAATAGGCACAATAATGATCTATAGCTTATACGGTTGTAATAAGAATTAAATGTGTGAAGACTGTATGTAAAGTGTCTAGACCAGTGCTTGGCACACAGTGAGTGCTCAATCGATCGCAATAACTATTATTATTGCCTTTGTTGATTTGTTAAGAGGCTTTCCTGAGCAGGACAAAATCAAACAGAAGTTTATTAAAAAAAAAAAAAAAAAAAAAAAAAAGAAAAGTTAGAATTGCTCAAAGAAAGTAGGTGAAGTGATAATTGAGAATACAGACATGAGTGAAGCCCAGAAGGCAAGGTATGAAGAGAAAAAAATATCCATATAATCCTAGAAGATCCAGTCAGTAAAATATGCTGTGTTGTGAACTAGATTGTTCACTTGAGTTGCTTAAAACTCACTTCACCCACCCAATAATCGAGACTTTATTTCAGTGTACATGAGATTGGGATACTAATAATATCTAAATGTTATGTATATCAAAATAACTGTGGATTTAGGTCTGGGGGTGGCAAGACTATAAATATATATAATTACATTTTTTCCTATATATGTATATTTTTTCTATACTGTTCACATGCTTTAAAAATAGCCTTTTCACCAACATAATATGAAAAATGATATACTTGCCTTCACACTGAATTATCAAATTGCTTCTTTTCAATTCAGTATCATAAGCCAAAAGAAATACAAATAGTCACACTTTACAAAGTAACAGCATGTTTCTAAAAAAAAAAAAAAAAGTGCTTAAAATAGCTAAAAAGTAAGATGGACAAAAGATATATGGGGGTAAAGTAAAAGTAACGCCAAACACTGCTTTAGTCTTGATCAGTTGTCAGTTATCTCAGTTGCCCAATTGTGTCCGACTCTTTGCGACCCCATGGACTGCAATCCACCAAGCTCCTCTCCATGGGATTCTCCTGGTAAGAATACTGGAGTGGGTTGCCAGGCCCTCCTCCAGGGGACCTTCCTGATCCAGGGATCAAACCTGGGCCTCCTGAACCTCAGACAGATTCCTTACCGTCTGAGCCACCAGGGATA
>NW_011495018.1:10964137-10964976 GCF_000754665.1 Bison bison bison | reverse complement strand
TAATAAATATAAATAAGTTAAATTCCCCAAAAAAAAAAAAAAAAAGAGGCTTTCCTGAGAGGGTGGATGTAACAAGTTCAGCATAGTTCCTGGCACTTCCTAGGTGCTCAGCTGTGTGGTTATCATTCTTGTCTTCCATCTGATGGACTCTTGCTTATCCTCAGCTGTGGTTCAACCCACCTGTGACCTAACTTGCTGACCTTATCTGTTGTCAGTCAGCAAATGTAATCTCCCTTGCTGTTGGGCGTGTGTGTGCGTACTCAGTCGTGTCCTACTCTTTGTGACCCCAAGGACTGTAGCCTGCCAGGCTCCTCTGTACCTGGGATTTTCCAGGCAAGAATACTGGAGTGGGTAGCCATTTCCTTCCCCAGGAGATCTTCCCGACCCAGGGACTGAACTGGGGTCTCCTGCATCTCCTGCATTGGCAGGCAGATTCTTTCCCACAAAGCGAGCTTAGCCCAAAGGACCAAGTGGGAAGAATGAAGAGAGGTAGGTTAGGGTTAGGAATTCAGATGCCATAACAAAAGAGCCTTCGAATCAACGAGGGCTCTCCTTGGCTGGGTAGCACCTCCCTTGGGATTACCCTGTGATTTCGGTTTAATGAAAAAAATCAGTTCACAGAAGCTTATGGAGCTGCTGTTGTAGGGTCAGATCCCAGTCCGTGGTGAGCACCACTGGTCCTCTGGGCTTTGTGTTAGTTTTCCCTGATTTCTTCATGCTCATTTTCTTTCCCCCATCTCTTCTTGCCTTTGATTTAGTACAGGTTGGGTTGGAAAATTCCAGCCTGTGTGGCAGGATTTGTGGGAAAGGTTTGTGTCCAGAGACAGGCGAGTAGCACT
>NW_011495018.1:10951487-10964037 GCF_000754665.1 Bison bison bison | reverse complement strand
CCACAGGAGGACAGGGCCTTGGGGGGCTGGCAGAGGGGAAGACCCGGGACCTGGGCTCTGCCCAAGATGGTCCCATCTTCCTTCTCATCCCCCATCCCTGTTTATCAGGTCCTCCTTGCACCCCATCCCCTCCCCCAGCCACCGTCATCACATACTTCCTGGGGAGGAGAAGAGTCTGGCTGGCAGGGTCTATCGAAAGGACCATCTCTGCATTCTAGGGATCTTGAAAGTCAGGGATGCTGATGCTCTAGGTTAATAGGCCAGTGGGGAAAGAGTTTGGCCAGACAGGGTCATAGTTTTGTTTATTTTTAAGTTGGAAAATAACTGCTTTACAGTGTTGTGTTGGTTTCTGCTGTACAACAGTGTGGATCGGTTCTCAGTATATATATATATATATATCTCCTCCCTCTGGAGCTTCTTTCCCACCCCCATCCAAGTCCCACCTCTTCTAGGTTAGGCACACATTTTGAACAAAATGGAATCTGTCTATAATCTTTGACTGGGTATTCTCTGAGAAGTCCCACCCATAACACAGTCCTTCTCTTTTTAAAATATTTCCTTAACACATGCTGTTGTACCCATAAAGATGACCAAAGTGATAAATACTAACACAAACATATCTTGAGTATTTGTCATGTTGTATGTGCTGTCAGAATTCTGGATGCATATTTTCCATTTAATCCAGGTAACATCAAGTCTTGTTACTCCCATCTTACAGAAAAGAAAACTGAGATTTACAGAGGTTAATGGCTTGCCTAAAACCATAGAGGCAGTACAATGTAGAACCAGTATTTAATCCCAGATAAACTCTTAGAAACCTAACTCATAGTGAGAAATTGACATTTTTTTTATTAGTGTATGCATGGTATTTGTTTTTTTTTCTAGACTAGTTTTCTTAAATTCAGAGAATTGTTAAAACACAGAACATAGAGCTCTAGTCCCCAGTTTTTGATTCAGTAGCTCTGGGGTGGGACAGAGAATTCGTCCTAACACGTTCTTGGGTGATACTGCTCCTGCTGGGCAGATATCACATATGGAGAACTCCTCTCCTAGACCAGCTGATGCTGTGTGCTGACTGGAGATATTCACCTGTAGAGGTGTTGTCGACTTAGACTCAACTTGCATGGTGACGTGTGACTAGGGCTAAGATGTCAGTTTGCACCAGAAAAGATAAGATCTTTTCAGTGAATCCACAGCATCCATAGACATGAGGAAGAGGTTTAAGCTGTAAGAAAAGAAACTAGAAAGGTGGGCTAAGTACAAAGCGATAATTTATCAGCAGGCTGTTTCCCTAAAAGATGCCCTCAGTTGTGCCTTTGGTGGCACGAAGTAGCTCTGGCACACAAAATGAGAAACTTGCTTGCTTTTCAGTTCTCGTTCAGTTCCAGCAATACCAGTGAGAAAGCTTCAGTTCTGTCCTTTTTCCTTTAACACCTCTCAAAGATGCTCTTTAATTTCCTCTTTCAACAAAGCCTCAGGTTAGGGAACAGTAACCAGAATTTAATACCCTCTGTGTTTTTATTGATGTGCTTTACTTTGCCTTTAATTCATAAACACCCTATTTAAACAGCTTGGTACAGATTGTGACGATAGACCATCTTGGCTTGAATCGGTTCTGCCAGGTAACGACTGCGAGCAAAGTTCTGAACCTCTCTGTGCTTTGGCTGTCCCAGTTTCAAATGAGGGGAAAGAGTCTCTAGGGCTTCCCAAGTTGTAGTAGTGGTAAAGAATCCGCCTGCTAATGCAAGAGATGTAGGTTTGATCCCTGGATCAGGAAGATCCTGGAGAAGGAATGGCAACCCACTCCAGTATTCTCGCCTGGAAAATTCCATGGACAGAGGAGACTAGCAGGCTACAGTCCATGGGGTCACAAAGAGTCAGACACGACTGAGCACAAAGAGTGTCTGCTTCAAGGTTTTTATAAGAATTGAATGAGTTAATATTTATAAAGCACTTAGAAAGTTTCTGGAACATAGAAAGTGCTACATAAGTACTTAAATGAGTAAATAATTCACAGAGCTATGAAAAGTATTGTATTAAAGTAGCGGTCCCCAACCTTTTTGGCACAAGGAATGGGTTTCCTAGGAGAAAAGTTTTCCATGGGCTGGGGGTGGGGATGGTTTCGGAACGATTCAAGCACATTAGGTTCATTGTGCACTTTATTTCTATTATTTTCACATCAGCGCCTCCTCAGATCATCAGGCATCAGATCCGGGAGGCTGGGGACCCCTGTCTTAAAGCAGTTAAAGGGCAGAGAGGGCGTGCTGGAAACTGACTGCCCTGCCCCTCCCAGCCCATGCCAGACAGCACAGGCCCCAGGTGGCCACAAGCACTGGTTGAGACTGAGTGCTTAAGACCAAGATCATTTTCTCACCCTGGTCCCACCACTCCAGCAGGCCTGGAAAGCGGCTCTGGTTGAATAGGGTGCAGCCTGGCAGAAGTTCTGGTCAGGGCAGTGCCCACAGTGGTGAGGCCAGTCAGGAAGGCCAAAGGAGGGCAGTTGAGGCTCCTGCCCAGACCGGCCATTACATTTTTGTGTTTATTAAGCAAGGGTGCTGAGAGCGCAGTGTCGCTGTCCGCTCGAAGTCAGCCAGTGGGGCTGTCTGAGGATGCTGGGCGTGGAGGGCTGGGGCCTCGAGGCATATAAGAGAGGCACCTGGGTTGGGCCTCAAGTAGGTGAGGCCCTGGGCTCACGTGTCCGCTCTCCCTAGCCAGCCTTCTGGCGTGCAGCCCTTCTGAGCAAGTCCAGCTGTGTCTTGTCCACCATCTTGCCTCAGTCCAGCCTTCCCTTAGTTACCCGGGACCTTATGAAATATTCTAAAAAGTGGGTTCAGGGCCAGCACCCCAGAGATTCTGACTCACTGGGGCATCTACATCTTTAATCAGCACATTCGTGATTCTAATACAGACAGGTCATGGAACCTACTTTTGGGAATTCTACTTCTGTCTTTTTAAAGGGGGGTGTAACTTTGTCTTTATTGTTTTAGAATTTTCTGTGTAATTTTTTGCTGGCACCAAGTCCCCTTTCAAAGGAAGAAAGTGAAAAAAGTGCTGCCAGATGGATTTGCGTGATGGCATTAAAGGATACATTTATGAAGTGCAGAGAGCTTGGAAACATTAAGTCATGCTCTCCGTTTGGCCTCTTCATTCCTTGCATATTATGAAAAATTAGATAAATTGCTCTGAGGTCATTAAGCAGAAAGTTATGTGTGCCTAAAGTCTTCAGCCAAAAAGAAGTCAGAGCTTTTACCATGCCGTATTAAAAAGTGTAACCCAATGTGAGTCTCTGTGACAAACTTTTGAAATAGGAAGGCTGGAATGTTAGTGTTAGGATACTACAACCCAGTGGGTTTTTTTTTTTTTTTTTGAATCACTGTGGTTAAAGAAGAATAACATAAAATTTACCAGTTTTAAGTGTATAGTTTTGTGGCATTCAATGTGCTCATTGTTTAATAACCATCGCCACCAACCATCTACAGAAAGTTTTCATCCTCCCAAACCGAAACTCCATGCGCATTAAATCCTAACATACCATTCTCCTCCCCACCCCCAGACCATGCTACTGTCTTCTCCGTTGCAGGGAGAAGTCAATTCTGACTCCATGGTGAAACTGTTTCTTTGACTTGCTTTCTGCTGCTTTTGTCATTATAATCATACATAATGTCCTGCCTCAGAGAATCCTGCCCCTTCTCCCTGACCCTTCCATGTTGGCTCAGATGGGAAAGAATCCACCTGCAATACAGGAGACCTGGATTCAATCCCTGGGTTGGGAAGATCCCCTGGAGGAGAGCATGGCAACCCACTCCAGTATTCTTGCCTGGAGCATCCCCACGGACAGAGGAGCCTGAGGGGCTACAGTCCATGAGGTCGCAAAGAATCAGACATGACAGAGCAACCAAGCACTCCCTGACCCTTAAACTAAATGCCTTTGTTCATAAGCCCATCCACCTGTGCTGCTGCTAAGTCACTTCAGTCATGTCTGACTCTGTGTGACCCCATAGATGGCAGCCCACCAGGCTCCCCTGTCCCTGGGATTCTCCAGGCAAGAACACTGGAGTGGGTTGCCATTTCCTTCTCCAATGCATGAAAGTGAAAAGTGAAAGTGAAGTTGCTCAGTCGTGTCTGATTCCCAGCGACCCCATGGACTGCAGCCTCCCAGGTTCCTCCGCCCATGGGATTTTCCAGGCAAGAGTACTGGAGTGGGGTGCCATTGCCTTCTCCTGCCCACCTGTAGATTGCAGGAACAAAGAAATTAACACAACCCCCTAGGGGAAGATTCTAGGAGGTACTAGCAAGATTAAATGTCCTTTTTACTGTTTCTTCACCTCCCCCCATCTCTTATCCATAAAATAAGCTGGCATCCAAACCTCGACAAGATGGTTATTTTGAGACACTAATCTGCCATCTTCTCAGTCAGCTGGCTTTCCAAATAAAGTCATATTCCTTGCCTCAACACCTCCTCTTGGATTCATTGGCCTAGAGCGTGGCAAGCAGAATGAGCTTGGACTCGGTAACATTTCCATAAATTTGACTCCTCCAGGTCCCTCTTATTATAAGTAGAATCATATAATGCTTATCTTCTCGTGTTGGCTTATTCCACTTTGCATGATGTCCTCAAGATTCATCCATGTTGTAGCAGCTGTCAGCATTTCCTTCTTCCAAAGGCTGAATAAAATTCCATTTTATGTTTAATCATACTTTGTTTATCCATTCCTCTATCTGTGGACACTTGGGTTGCTTCCATCTTTTGGCTATTGTGAATAATGCTGCTATAAACATCAGTGCTCAAGTCCTCCAGCAGGGGATTTTAATAATAAAAAGCAATGACCCTTTCCCAGCTTTCCCTGCCAAGTCTGGTCTGATACTCCAGAACTGGCATGACTCCTGCTGCTTGAGTGACACTCAGCTTGAGATGCACTGAGTGAATGGCCGAATCCCTGGAATCACTGGCCAAGCTCTTCATAATTCCTCTGGAGGCTGAGTTTACTCTTGCAGTCCATCAGTTTAGAAGTTCTCACATTTTCTCCCACAAGGACATGCTTCATAAATCTTTTGGGCAGAGTTCTTTTTAACTGAATTTGCAACTGAAAAATTCCACCAGATGACTTGAAACCACAGAAAATAATGATGAGGGTGGGATGGAAGATGAGAACATTGTCAGCATCAAACTTTTGTGTTAAATGTTGCTCCCGGCCTGTGTGTTGCATTTGTGTTGTTTCCAGTGTGTATTGTAGAGTTGGTTAAACCAGGGCAAAGCAGAAGAGAACCTCTGATGTCAGGTGAGAGGCAGGTTTGTGTGTGTGTGTGTGTGTGTATGTGTGTGTGTGTGTTAGTCACTCAGTCATGTCTGAATCTTTGCAACCCCATAGGCTGTAGACCCCCAGGCTCCTCTGTCCATGGGATTCTCCAGGCAAGAATACTGGAGTGGGTAGCCATCCCCTTCTTTAAGGGACCTTCCCGACCCAGAGATCAAACCTGGGTCTTCTGCATTGCCAGCAGATTCCTTACCATCTGAGCCACCAGGGAAGCCTGAGAGGCAGGTGCTGCTATTAATTGTCTGGCAGGTTTATAATGTGGATTTAAGAGTCATGAGGCAGCATGACCAGAACCACAGAGGCAGCAGCTTGTAGGAACTGCCCCCTCCCTAAAGGACAAGGAGCAAACAGTTAGGTGAGAGTCGTAGTGTGACAGATGTCTATTTCCTAGGCTGTGACTGAAGGGAATGGTCTGCAGCCTATTCCCTGTGAAGGAGGTTTTCAAAATTGTAGCCCTTTTGGGAGCAGCGATGGGTGGTCAGACCAGAGCACTGCTTTAAAGGATGCGTCCTCCTTGGTTCTAGCCTCTTCCTTGGTTCTGGCCCTGTCAGGCTGCCTCCATCTCACTCCTCCTTTAAAACTGGCCGGCAGAAGCCATCCCATGCAGTGCTTCCTAGGAGGTCGGACTGTTTTCAGATTCAGTTTTTGCAAAGGGCTTTGAAGATAAAAGGAGGTGCTTTCTCTTCATGTGGCTCCCCCTTAATTTAATCTGGTCTTGCAGCCTCTCTGGAAAACCAGTTCCGGTCCTGTTCCCACAAATGAGCTGTCAGCTGAGATGCTGCTGTGCCCTCACAGCCCTCCTCCTCTGGAGTGTGACCTTGCTAACCCTACCTACCCACAAGGCTGCACTGCCTTCCTCCCAAAATGATCCCCTTGGCCCTTCAGCCCTTTTCCTCTCTCTTTTCTGGACTCATCACATAGGCTTAGAAATTCTGCAATGGGGAACCCAACTCTGCCAGGGCACAGATAATCAGATCATTGAGATAGACTCTTCCGAAGCACAAACATGAACCTTGTTTGTGATTCTTATTGGAAGTCTTTCAGAAACCTCATAGCATCATTAGGTTCTGTTTGGGAGGTACTGTACATCATTTAAGATTTATATGATTATTTGTGGTAGGTGTTCGTCATTGGGCTGAGCTGTTCTACAGTGAGATTGATCCATTATCCCTGAGTGCTGGCATGCAGTGGCCACGTGTCTATCTGGCATTTTCTGTTTCTAGTCTGCTATGGAATAGAAATCAGAGTAACCAACTAGTTAACATCATACATGAGAATGAATGAGACTGCAACTTGGTGGCATGATAAGGGGCAAAGAGTTTGAAGTCAGATAGCTCCAGGTTCGAGTGCTGTAGTTGATTGTATTGACTGATGGCATCATGAGCAAGTTCTTTAATCTCTCCAAGGCTCAGTTTACTCACATTTAAAATGGGCACAGAATAGTATCTTTTTCATGGGGTGGGTGTGAGGATCACACAAGGTGTCATAGGCAAGGTGCCCTGCACCCTGAGCTGTTATCAAAGTTGGTGGAAAGAGGAAGGGGTACCCGATACTGTTCACACCTCACCTACACCCCTCAGTATTCACCACCTCTTGAGTAAGAGGGATCCTGGCTTCTAGCTGCAAACACCTGCAATTTTGGCTGGGGGCTTTCTCTGGTCATTGTCATGTGCTTGGCCAGAGCTCAGAGGAGGATGAAAATGCCCAGAAGTGCTCCTCAGCTCTGCAAGACTGACAACAATTGGTGGATAAGAACCCTGGCTCTGGGGTGGGAGTGAGGGTGGGATGACCCTGAGATGCTGTCTGCTCGAGTTCCGCGGCGGAGCTGAGTTTTTGTGGACCATAGTGGTCACCTGCTTGATCCCTTCCCAGTCTCAATTTCTCACGTTCCTGCAGGGCTTCTTGCTGGAGGCAGGCAGAGGGATCAGTTCCTAAATAAGCTGCAAGGACTTGGACCCTGTCTTAGGGCCAGACTCTAGAGGAGCCAGGACTAAGCGTTGTTACTCCATTTACTTTGGTCTATTTGGTTTGCATGGGAGAGAAAAAGACTGTTTTCACACAGGGGTTTGTTGTTTCGATGCTAAGTTGTATCTGACTCTCTTGTGACCCCATGGACTGTAGCCTGCAAGGCTCCTCTGTCTGTGGGATTTCTCAGGCAAGAATACTGGAATGGATTGCCATTTCCTTCTTTGTGAAGGAAAGGCACAAAGGATCTTCCTGACCCAGAGATCGAACCCATGTCTCCTGCAGTGGCAGGCAGTTTCTTTACCGTTGAGCCACCTGGGAAGCCCTATTCACCCAGGCACAGAATTACAAATCTAACAATGTTTTTGTTTTTGTCTTCTAGGTTTTGCATTTTATTTTATTTTTTGAAACTTAAAAATTGGGATATAGTTGCTTTACAATTTGTTAGTTTCTGTGGTACAGCATCATGATCAGTCACATGTATACATACATCCCCTCCCTCGTGAGCCTCCCTGCCACTCTTCCCATCCCACTCCTCTAGGTCATCGTAGAGCACCGAGCTGAGCTCCCTACAGCAGCTTCTTGCTATTTATTTTACACATGGTAGTCAACATTATCATGGTAGTACACATTATCAATGGGCTTTTAAGATCTCACCTTGCAATCACACTATGCATTCTTCAGTTAAACTCCCAAAAGCATGAGAAATGGGTAGTGATTATTTTCACATTGACAAGGTTTAATCACAACAAGATCTAACAAGCACTTGATGGGGGAGGGGTCATTGAGAGGAAGTGACTCTTGTTGACTTGGATTGGAATTGGGCTCCTCACCCCTGCCCTGTCTTTGGACTCTATCTTCTGCCCACTGTTCTCACAATGGGAGCTGTTTTCAAGGTCACAGCTTGCAAGTCATGCATCACTGAGACCATCTGGACAGTGTACGTGACTGAACCCTGTTAAGGCCTCTGGACAAACTTTTAAGACTCTGGCGAGTGGGTGTAGAGATAAACTCATCTTGTGTGGTGTGGAGAAGACTCTTGAGAGTCCCTTGGACTCCAAGGAGATCCAACCAGTCCATCCTAAAGGAAATAAGTCCTGAATATTCATTGGAAGGACTGATGCTGAAGCTGAAATTCCAATACTTTGTCTACCTGATGCAAAGAACTGACTCATTGGAAAAGACTCTGATGCCGGGAAAGATTGAAGGCGGAAGGAGAAGGGGACGACAGAGGATGAGATGGTTGGCTGGCATCACCAATTCAATGGATGTGAGTTTGAGCAAGCTCCTGGAGTTGGTAATGGACAGTGAAGCCTGGTGTGCTACAGTCCATGAGGTTGCAAAGAGTGGGACACGACTGAGTGACTGAACTGAACTGACCACCAAGACAAGCCTTGTAAGTTCATGTGCTTATTAAACCTGGCACCCACCCATCTGGCTTCCCTGGGGGCTGAGTGGTAAAGAACTTGCCTGCTAAGCAGGAGACGTGAGCTTGATCCCTGGGTTGGGAAGATCCCCTGGAGCAGGAAATGGCAACCCACTCTAGTATTCTTGCCTGGGACATCCCATGGACAGAGGAGCCTGGTGGGCTACAGTCCATGGGGTCGCAAAGAGTCAGACACAACTTAGCGACTAAACAACAACAACAGCCCATCTGGAGAGGTCTGCCTCTTCCTCCATCTCTCCCGGCCCTCTGTGTGTGGGAGCCATTTTCAGGTTTTACCCGAGAAGCACCCCAGATTGAAACCATTTTCCATTCTGGAGATCGAGCAAGAAGTAGCAGAACCCTTTGAGAAAAGCAGTACCTCTCCTGGCCAAGCATACAGGGTTACCTTGATAAGACGGCTGCATTGTGGGTGTGCGGCGTGAATGCCCCTACGTTCACCTGTGGTGGCACTGCTAACTGCTTTGAAGTGACAAGGGCAGGCCCCAGGCGGGCAATGGTGTCCTCATTTGTGCATTAGAGGCGAAAAAATGTGCAGAAGCTGGATTTTTTAAAACAACCCACCAGAGTGCGTTGGTGCCTAATTGGTGCCACCTTCCTATGAAAGTCAGGCCAACACAGAGATGGAAGATGTGTTCTTTCCCAAAGTTCGCACAAAAATGAGTTTATGCAGCTGCACCAGTTCACACTCTAGCAATCTTGGATATGTTAAGATTTAGTATGCCACCCCAGTAGGTGTGTGTTCTTTTTTTATTACAGTTTTTAAGGTGCTTAAAATATATTTCAAAACAGCACCCATTTGATTACAGTGTCTTGAAGCAGAGCCCGGTTCAAAACCACCATATTCTGTGTTTAGCCTGCAAAACTCCTGGCCCCTCCCTCTTCCAGTCTACGTACCTGCAGCTTGGTTCCCCAGCACTGGCCATGTCCCACGCGTGGTACACAGTGCTCACATGCTTCATCTCCCTGGGCACCGCAAATGCTCTGTGAGGCAGATATAATTACCATCTCCTTTTTATAGAGAAAGAAGCGCAGAGAGGTTAAGTCATTGCTCAAGATCACACAGTGAAAGAGATGCAGAGCTGGGGTTCACATCTATCTTCCAACTCCAAAGCGTTCTCTGATGGGCTTAACAAGCCCTGCCTCATTCATTCCCCAAATGTGTTAACTGTTCCTAATGGCATGGATGAGGCAGGCCTGAAAATAAGGGACTTTTGCCTGCAATGAGGGAGACCTGGGTTCGATCTCTGGGTTGGAAAGATCCCTTGGAAAAGAGAAAGGCTACCCACTCCAGTATTCTGGCCTGGAGAATTCCATGGACTATATAGTCCATGGGGTCTCAAAGACTCGGACACGACTGAGTGATTTTCACTTCACTTCACTTCCTCTTGGAAGAAGGTATCTTTTTATCTTCACAGTGTTGGTAGGACTCTGTAAAAATTGGCGAAGAATCATGTACAGTCATGTTCCCTACTTTTACAACAAGTCATTCAATGGGTAGCATATATAGCACCTGTCACCCACAGAGATCCAACTTCTCTAAATTTTTATCTATTACCAGTAGATCTTTGGAACTGTGTTTGCAATAAAAAATACCTCAGCGTGGTTGTTGCTAGTGCAGGCCCATCCCCTGTGGGGTGTTTCTCTTAGTGAATGGCTGAACCACTCATCTGCCCATCCCCCTATCCAGGGGCCCCTGCTCTGGAGATGCTCTTCGTGATTACAGGGTTGTCTGGCTCTCCTGCCTGGTGGGACCACTGAGCCTCTGGCCTAGTACTAACTTTCTGCTTCAACTCACCAGGACAAAACAGAAGAAACTCTTCAGGGCTGTTGGCATCCCTATTTTGCTTTCTCTCTGTGTAGCTTGAGGGCATTGTGGTTGTCTAGCTCTACTGATGATGCACTCGAAAGGGAGGGCCATCACCTTACTACGTGGACAAAGGCTGGGAAGAGGGGAGGCGTGGCACCATGCTCATTGGCACCCTTGGTGCGGAGAAGGGGAAAACATCTTGTGAATATCACTTATTATTCAGGTGTCAGAACATCTTGTGTCCTGGAAAGTTATAAAACAGACCTGTGATTTGAATAAGGAGATGAGCTTCAGGTAAAGTGGGAAGGGGCCAGCTTGGTCCTGGTGACATCACTTTCTCCTCCTGTCTGCTGCTGAGAGTTCCTGGTCATGCACGTGGATCACTAGAGCCTGTGAGAGAGGGAGTCATTCTGGAACGGAATTTTATTCTACAACTGATGGACAGAATAGTCACTCTCAACGACCCCTGCCCACGTCAGTGCCATCGAATGCAGTCCTTACTCATTAGCTTGTTGCTTTGTGGATGTTGATCTTGCTCAATAAACCTCTGTGGCCCCTATACCTCTGTGTCCCACACATATCCCTTACCAGCGCATGGAACATGGTAGATATTTGGCAAATATCTCCATGACAAAAAAAAAAAAAATCCCAAGCAAATTGTCTTTACCAAAACCAAGAATGCTGTGGCTTAGAGAACTTGAAACTCTAAGTATTGGTAGCTTTAGGCATAACTTCTCCCAGGGCCCCTTACAATGTCAATGGGGCCTGAGCTTTCTAAACCTTATCCCTTCTCTCTTCCATGGTAGCTTAATTCTCAGTATCTTTGTGGTGAAAAGGTACCAGCTCCCATCCCATCTCCCCCAAAGTCTACAATGAAAGAAGAAGAAAAGCACCTTGCTCAGCAACAGGAGGAGATGTTGCATTGAATCTCATTGCTTCTAACCAGGTCACGTGTCCAGCCTTGACCAATCACTGTGGCTGGAAGAAAGTGTTCTCTGATTGGCCAGGTCTGAGTCAAAGTCACATCTTTGAAGCTAGGGTGAGGTCAGCCTTGGGGCACAGGGTATGAGTGTGGGGATTGTCTTAATCACCTCCTGTTTCCCTCTTTGGCCAGGGAGGGTTTCCTGACCTGGGGTTATAAGGATGGCCAACACAGGCCACATGACCTATGACACTGGACAGATGAGACAGTGATTAGTCACATGCAGTCCCAGTCCCAGGAAGGAGGACACAGCATGGCACGCAGGGCCATGTGAGGGTTGCACTCAGGAATCGCATGGGCAAGAAGGGTGAACCCTGGTTTCCATGGAAAGATGTGATGGGCCTGTTTGAATAATTTTGCAGGCCAGAAACCTGGTCCTTGGGATAAGCAGAAACTATGCCTGGTTCCTGTGTGACAAGGAGGTTATTGCCTAGGGGGCCTATGCACAACAGCAGAGCAGAGAGGGAAATGAGAAGCTAGGCCATCTGAGGCCCTCCTGGTCTCACCAGATGTCCACACAATGCATACTACTGAATCTTAGCTTTAAGTTTTTACACTACAGTTGTTCCCAGAAGAAAATTAGGGACTATTCGTTAGTCGTCCAGGACAAATTGATGCTGGACAGAAAAGGAACATGGCGTGCTGCAGTCCATTGGGTTGCAAAGAGTTGGACCCAACTGGGCGACTGAACAACAACAAGAAAAATGATGGACCTCCACTATTTCCGAGTCAAGAGATTTCCTGAAAGTGGTCATTGGTAACTGGTCATCAAATGCCAGTTCTTTGGTTTGTCTGGACTGGTCATCCTTGTGCTGACCCAGTCTTGGGGCTCTTGTTTAAATGCCTCTAAGGTCTTAATTTTCCACAGTTTATTGTGATCCACACAGTCAAAGGATTTGGCATAATCAATAAAGCAGAAATAGATGTTTTTCTGGAACTCTCTTGCTTTTTCCATGATCCAGCGGATGTTGGCAATTTGATCTCTGGTTCCTCTGCCTTTTCTAAAACCAGCTTGAACATCAGGAAGTTCACGG
>NW_011495018.1:10950484-10950887 GCF_000754665.1 Bison bison bison | reverse complement strand
GTCTGGCTCTAGGTCAGTGATCACACCATCGTGATTATCTGGGTCATGAAGATCTTCTTTGTACAGTTCTTCTGTGTATTCTTGCCATTTCTTCTTAATATCTTCTGCTTCTGTTAGGTCCATATCATTTCTGTCCTTTATCAAGCTCATCTTTGCATGAAATGTTCCTTTGGTATCTCTGATTTTCTTGAAGAGATCCCTAGTCTTTCCCATTCTGTTGTTTTCCTCTATTTCTTTGCGCTCTGTAAGAGATGGGAATACCAGACCATCTGATCTGCCTCTTGAGAAATTTGTATGCAGCTCAGGAAGCAACAGTTAGAACTGGACATGGAACAACAGACTGGTTCCAAATAGGAAAAGGATTTCGTCAAGGCTGTATATTGACACCCTGTTCATTTAACTT
>NW_011495018.1:10944663-10950384 GCF_000754665.1 Bison bison bison | reverse complement strand
ACAAGCTGGAATCAAGATTGCCGGGAGAAATATCAATAACCTCAGATATGCAGATGACACCACCCTTATCGCAGAAAGTGAAGAGGAACTCAAAAGCCTCTTGATAAAAGTGAAAGTGGAGAGTGAAGAAGTTGGCTTAAAGCTCAACATTCAGAAAACAAAGATCATGGCATCTGGTCCCACCACTTCATGGGAAATAGATGGGGAAACAGTGGAAACAGTGTCAGACTTTACTTTTCTGGGCTCCAAAATCACTGCAGATGGTGACTGCAGCCATGAAATTAAAAGATGCTTACTCCTTGGAAGGAAAGTTATGACCAACCTAGATAGCATATTGAAAAGCAGAGACATTACTTTGCCAACAAAGGTTCGTCTAGTCAAGGCTATGGTTTTTCCTGTGGTCATGTATGGATGTGAGAGTTGGACTGTGAAGAAGGCTGAGTGCCGAAGAATTGATGCTTTTGAACTGTGGTGTTAGAGAAGACTCTTGAGAGTCCCTTGGACTGCAAGGAGATCCAACCAGTCCATTCTGAAGGAGATCAGCCCTGGGATTTCTTTGGAAGGAATGATGCTAAAGCTGAAACTCCAGTACTTTGGCCACCTCATGTGAAGAGTTGACTCATTGGAAAAGACTCTGATGCTGGGAGGGATTGGGAGCATGAGGAGAAGGGGACGACAGAGGATGAGATGGCTGGATGGCATCACTGACTCGATGAATGTGAGTCTGAGTGAACTCCGGGAGTTGGTGATGGACAGGGAGGCCTGGTGTGCTGTGATTCATGGGGTGGCAAAGAGTCGGACATGACTGAGCAACTGATCTGATCTGATCTGAAAGTCTTAATGGAGAAGGTTAGGGAAGAAAATGTGGATGATATAGGACAAAGCCCTGAGGACAGCTGTTCTGAGAAGGTGGGTCATTCCTTTTGGGAAGAGAACCTTCGTTATAGATGGCTTTGAAATGTCAGCCTTTAGGGACACCTGGGTGGACCCACCTTGGGCTTCCCTGGTGACTCAGATGGTAAAGGATCTGCCTGCAATGCAGGAGACCTGGGTTCCATCCAGGAGGTGGGAATATCCCCTGGGGAAGGAAATGGAAACACACTCTAATATTCTTATCTGGGAAACCCCATGGACAGAGGAGCCTGGTGATCTACAGTTCATGGAGTCACGAAGAGATGGAGACTGAGCAACTAACGCTTCCATCACTTTCTGCGTGGACCCGAAACTCCACCCCAGGCCACTTCACTCCTCTTTCTTCATGATCAGGGGCCCTCAACCTATTCAAATATAGCTTGGGTGTTTTGGTTGACTTAGGTTAGATGCTCAGATGGACCTGATTCCAAGTCTGACCACGGAAGGGAATCTTTGTTATTCAGTTGGAATCATAAAAAAAAAAAAAAAAAGCTGTTTAATGCCTCTGGGGCACAAGGCTGCGGTTGCTACTGATCAAACCTTACTGGACTCATAGGTGATTTGATCTGATAATCACTAAAGCAGATGTTCTTGACTTTTTTTTTCCTACGATGCTTTCTGAGAAACAGATAAAAATTATGGACACTCTTCTCAGAAAAATAAAATAAATTCCAGACTTTGCAAACAGTGTGGGTTTTTCATGTTATTCTTGAAGTCCCAGTGTTATACACACATCATGATTAGGGAACTCCATTGTTCTTTAGTCACTAAGTTGTGTCTGACTCTGTGTGACCCCATGGGCTGCAGCCTGCCAGGCTCCTCTATCCATGGGGTTTCCCAGGCAAGAATACTGGAGTGGGTTACCATTTTTCTTCTCCATGGGATTTTCTCTAGCCAGGGATTGAACCTGCACCTCCTGCATTGGCAGGCGGATTCTTTACTGCTGAGCCACCAGGGCAGCCCCAGAGAACTCTACTCAGGAGTAACATTTGGAGAAGTTGGTGGGTCACAATTCAGATAACACAACCTTTAATCCCAGTTCCTTGACTGCAAAGACTACATCTACAGGGCAATAGCTTTAGGAAATTCGGAAGTCTGTGCTGTTTCCCTGGCAGTGCTGTGTGGGGCTGTTGTGCCAATATGTGTGTATGTCTGTCCATTGCTGCTATAAACACATTGTCTCCTTATAGTAGATCCTCCTTAATCTCTTTGAGGAAGAACAAAGGGTGGAAAGATTTCTTTAGGCTCCAAGATGCAGTTTTAATACAAGTCAATACATCAGTGTCGCTTGTACCATGTTAGAAGATGACATGTGTTGTCTGATTTAAGCTCAAGTGGCAAATGGACTTTCAGATGGATGGATGTAACATGAACAGGCATAGCTACTGGAGGTGGCTGTGCATCCAGTTTTTTCCTGAAAGTTTAGTTTGGGCCAAGAAAGCAATAAGCAAAGCAAACCATGTGATACCGTATTAGCAGCTCCTCTGAAAGCTAGTGTTTCACTCATTTACTTATTTGTATGATAAATGTCACTATTTACCGAGTACCTATTGTACTCTATGCCAGGTAATTTTCTAGGAGCCATGGGACTGAACATGGAAACAACTTAATTCTATTGGTGATTACCTTCTAGTGAGATCTATGTGGTGGGCATCGTGTTGTGTGGTGAGAATTTGAAATGTGCTTTTTCCATATCCATTCACCTTTCTTTGGTAACAGTAACCAACTTTAGCTCAAGGTTCTGTCCCTTTTCTACTCTTGATCCTCTTGGGTTAAAGGGATGGGTTTATGACCCAGAGTTATCCCAATTAGCATAGTTCCCCGCCATCATGGGTCCATGGTCATTAGACCCATGACCCAAACTTGTCTAATCAGAGCAAATCTCAGGACTTTTGCAAGAGCTATTGGAAAACAAATAAACACACACACACACACAAACACAAATGCACACACACACAAACACACACACACTTTTTTTTCTCTGCTGAACTTGAACCTAAGAGGCTGTAAGATGGAGCTGCCTAACAAGGAAAGAATAGAGCTGAGTATGAAGACCACAGAGAAATTATATTGAGTGATGTGTAAAAGATACGGAGTCTTCATGACTCTGTTTTGAATCTGGATCAAGCTGTTCCTGAACCCAGATTTCCCCTCTGATCATTGTCCAGGTCAATTTGAATTAGGTTTTCTATCAATCGCTACTAGATGAATCAAAATTTATTCAATTTATTGGCCTGGAAGACTCAGTGAAGTAGTTTCATCTACATGCATGTTCTGAATTCCTGGGGTATTTAAGGTTCTCTGGGGATGGATATGGGCCTTCTAGGTGGTTCAGTGGTAAAGAATCTGCCTGCCAGTACAGAAGATGCAGGAGACACGAGTCTGATCCCTGGGTCAGGAAGATCCCCTGGGGGAGGAAATGGCAAACCATTGCAGTATTCTTGCCTAGAAAATCCCGTGGACAGAGGAGCCTGGTGGACTACAGTCAGTGGCGTTGCAAAGAGTCAGATACAATTGAGCAGCTGAGCTTGCACGCATGGGGGTGGATATGCCAAACAATGGAGCCAGAGAAGGCAGACCTGGTCACCCCTTCCTTCCTATCACCCCTCTGCTCACTCCCCAGCATCCTGCCACATGCAGTCTTCCTGCCTTCCCCAGGCACTGGTCCTGTGTTCTCTTTCTGCTCTCCCAGCAGCCCATCGATCCTCACTTGGATTCTGAGGACTGGGGGCCTTGGCACCCTGGAAAGGACATGGAGCCTGTTACTGGAAGATTCACCTGCTTAGTTCTGCTCTGCTCTGGACCGTTTAGGTGGTCTGGGTGAACACATAACTGTGGGCTCTCTCTTCCAAAAAAGAGGTGGAGATCATAATATTAATAATAATAATACCTCTTCTTCCACATGATCTTGTGGTGAGGATCAAGGAGGTGATGCATGGGAATGGCGGTGTAACCAGCTAGTTGACTTGTGAAAAAGAAGACATCATTATTAATTGCTTGGGAGAATGTCTACTTTAAAAGGAGATCTTTGAAGAGGAAAGATTTCCTGGCTACACAAATGAAGTTGTAATGGTGAAATAATAGCCTTTAGCCAGGGTCACTGTTTTGGGGGGAAGAGGCCAGACCTAACTCAGTTATCCAGTGAAGGCATGTGCTCCCCAGCCCAGCCCTGCGGCCGACTTCATTCCCAGCAGTTAGGACCTGGAAGAATCTATTCATTAAGGAGAACATTTTTCTTCTCGCTGGTAGATATTTTTGCAGCACTCCTCAAATGGCTCAAATGATAACAAGTACACCTGCAACGCAGAAGACACAGGAGTCAGGAGATGTGGGTTCCATCTCTGGGTCAGGAAGATCCCCTGAAGGAGGAAATGGCAACCCACGCCAGTGTTCTTGCCTGGAGAATCCCCATGGACAGAGGAGCCTGGGGGGCTACAGTCCAGGGTCCAGGGGTCACGGTCGGACATGACTGAGCATGCCTGCTGTAGCATGCACACATAAGCAAACAGGTGGTGTTGAAGAGAAAGGGCCAACCAGACAGCCTGCTTTCCTGATGGGCAAGAATGCAGGTGGGGAGCTGAGTGAAGGTTCGGAGGTGACCGGTATGAGAAGACCCCAGGAAGAAGATTTCTGGCTAATGAAGGCTAAAATTTTGCAAACAAATGAAGAGTTGACCTGGAAGAACGGGCTGGAGTATTGAGTTCACTGGTCAGGTCAGTGGCCAGGGAAACAATCTTCACTGTTACCTGAGTACCTCCTCACAAGGAGCCTTTGGGAAGCTTCCAGATTCTCCAGAAGAGATCTTTCTGCTTGAGTCTCTGAAAGCACGGTGGTTTTGCTGAGTGTGTCTGACCCTGTGGCACTCACAATACTTGAACGAACTGAGGAGTTGGCATTGTTTGCTTGGAGGTATCCCACTGAGAATTTCCTCCACATCCTGTGACCTAATTCTTCCCCTGCGTTCTTCCTCTTTTAAAAGAAGTTAATATATAACCTGTACACAATTAAATACACAGATATAAAATATACAACTGGATAGGGACATGCATGCTAAGTCATTTCATTAGTGTCCAACTCTTTGCGACCCTATGGACTGTAGCCCACCAGGCTTCTCTGTCCATGGGATTCCTCAGGCAAGAATACTGGAGTGGGTTGCCATGCCCTACTCCAGGGGATCTTCCCCACCCAGGGATCAAGCCCGCATGTACCCATGTAACCAGCACCTCAACTAAGCATAGAATATTTCTAACACCTCAGGAAGTTCCGCTGGGTCACCTTCTCAACTCTGCCCAGAGGTAACTACCCTTTCACTCTCTATTGCCACAGCCCAGTTTGCCTGTTCTAGAAGCTCATATAAATAGAATCCTATGATATGCTCTCTTTTATGTCTGGTCTCTTTTGCTCAAAATATGCTTTTCAGGTTTATTCTTGTGTTTGCAGGTATCAGTAGCTCATTCCTTCTTGTCACTGAATGGTATTTCATTGTGGGCTTTCCAGGTGATGCTAGAGGTAAAGAACCTGCCTGCCAATGCAGGAGACATAAGAGACGTGGGTTTGATCCCTGGGTTTGGAAGATCCGCTGGAGGAGGGAATGGTAACCCACTCCAGTATTCTTGCCTGGAGAATTCCACAGACAGAGGAGCCTGGGGGCTACAGCCCACAGGGTCACAAAGAGTTGGACATGACTACAGAGACATTACTTTGCCAACAAAGGTCTGTCTAGTCAAGGCTATGGTTTTTCCAGTGGTCATGTATGGATGTGAGAGTTGGACTGTGAAGAAAGCTGAGCACCGAAGAATTGATGCTTTT
>NW_011495018.1:10937123-10944563 GCF_000754665.1 Bison bison bison | reverse complement strand
CAACAGTAAGGAGATCCAACCAGTCTATTCTAAAGGAGATCAGTCCTGGGTGTTCTTTGGAAGGAATGATGCTGAAGCTGAAACTCCATACTTTGGCCACCTGATGGGAGGAGTTGACTCATTGGAAAAGACCCTGTTTCTGGGAGGGACTGGGGGGCAGGAGGAGAAGGGGACGACAGAGGATGAGATGGCTGGATGGCATCACTGACTCGATGGACGTGAGTCTGCGTGAACTCTGGGAGTTGGCGATAAACAGGGAGGCCTGGCGTGCTGCGATTCATGGGGTCGCAAAGAGTCGGACACTACTGAGCAACTGAACTGGACTGAACTGAAGCGACGACACACACACACAGTTTTCATTGTATTAATATGCCACCATTTATCCATTATCTGTGTTTATGTTAATAAATATTTGGGTTGTTTCTAATATTCAGTTATCATGCATAAAGCTGTAATGAACATTGGTACAAGTCCCTTGATATTGGCTAGCATAGATCTGGACCCCAAACAGATGGGTGGAGAGAATGAAAAGAATTGAGGAGACCCATACAATGGCCAGCTTTTAACAAAGGCATCAGGGCAATTCAGCTGAAGAAGACTGTATTATTTACAAGCAATGCTGGAGTAACCAAATATCCTTTCACATAAAAGAATCTCAGCCCCTACTTTGTTTTTTATTTGGCTGAGAGCCCCTACTTTATTTTATTTTATTTTTGTAATTTGGCTACATTGGGTCTTTGTTGCAATGAGCAGGCTTCTCTTGCTGCTCTATGGCATGCGGGATCTTAGTTCCTTGACCAGGGGCTGAACTCACGTTGCCTGCATTATAGGGCAGATTCCTAACCACTGGACCACCAGGGAAGTCCCTCAGCCCCTACTTTATACCACATGCAAAAATTAATTTGAGACATAACATAGATCTACACGTAAAAGCTATTATAAAGCTTCTAGAGGAAAATACAAAGGGAAACATTCACAGATAGGGAATGGGCAAAGATTTCTTCACACACAAAAGGAACAAGTGTAAAAGAGGAAATTGATAAATTGGATTTCATCAAAATTAAAAGTGTGTGCTCTTCCAAAAGAACTGTAAAGAAAAAGTTAAGGCAGATGTAGGAGATATTTGTACATCTAAGAAGGAACTGGGGTTGAGATAAATATTAAAAATTCCTTCAAATCAATAATAAAAACCAAAAATCCAATTTAAAAATGGGCAACAGACACACAGAGATACTTCACACGAAAAGATGAAAGAATGGCCAAAACTCACATGAAAAGATGCTCAACATCATTAACCATCAGGGAGACACAAACCACGATCACAATCAGATGTCAGCCAGGCAACCACAGTGGAAAGCCTGGATGTGTGGGTCTCTATAGGGAAGGATCGCTATGCTGGCTACCCGTTTCCAGGACACACGATCTTAGCCAGGATGTAGCTGAATGTCTTTCAAGAGCATGGAACTGTGAATGAGGGACTTGGGTCCTGCTCCTGGCTGTGTCCCTGACACCCTGAGGTGGGGGTGGGAGTCCTGGCAAGGGTTTGGACCACCCACAAGTGAAGGAGTAGAAATAGCTGCACCCTAAGAACAAAGGCTTCTTAATTTTGAATTTTCTTCCCTTGCAGTTGGTGGGCTTCCCTTGTGGCTCAGCTGGTAAAGAATCTGCCTGAATGCATGAGACCTGGGTTTGATCCCTGGCTTGGGAAGATCCCCTGGAGAAGAGAAAGGCTACCCACTCCAGTATTCTGGCCTGGAGAATTCCATAGACTGTATAGTCCATGGGGTTGCAAAGAGTCGGACACGAATGAGCGACTTTCACTTTTCACTTTCCCTTGCACAAATGTTCCAGGATTCTAATTAGGAATATTAGTGAGAATCCTATTGGCCCCTGCATAAAGATTTCTTTTTGGGCAAAGTAAAGGTAGGGCTTCCCAGGTGGCGCTAGTGGTAAAAAAAAATCCGCCTGCCAATGCAGGAGACGTAAGAGATGATGGTTCCATCCCTAGGTTGGGAAGATCCCCTGGAAGAGGGCATGGCAACCCACTCTAGTATTCTTGCCTGGAGAATCCCATGAACAGAGGAGCTTGGCGGGCTCCATAGGGTCACAAAGAATCAGACAAATGGAAGTGAATCTAGCATGTATGCAAAGGCAGTGATACTCAGACTTTTCACATGATAAATTTGAAAACAAGAGACAAAATCCTGCTTAAAAAAAGTTTCTAACTTAAAGCTTTCTAAGAACTGAAGTAACATTTTCTCCTGAAGTCTTCATCAATTCATACGTTTTCTCCTCTGATGGCCTAACAGCTGCTCTGAAGACAGGAACACGTTAAGTCACTTTCAGTGTGCTTTGTCTCCTTCCAGGAAGTAGAAAAATTCCCTTTCATTATGTGGAATTTGGCTTAAAGCACTTCAGTGTTGGATCTGCAGTTCTGTATCCTCAGAGGTCTAATAAATATTACTACCAGAAGGTGAACGAGCTGAGAATATTTAACTTGTTTAGAAGACCTACCCTCTCTTCCTCTCTCTCTCTCTGCCTCCCTGCCTCCATTCTCATCTCCATCTCTCTATCTCTGTTTCCAGTTGAGGAATAATTAAAGGGCCATAATGTAGAAGAATAGGCATTAAATATATTCTGTGTGGCCCTCAAAGCACAACTGGATGTAGGCTATAGGCAAGTCTCTTTCTACTCAGACATCAAGGACAATAGATCTCTCCAGGGATGACATGAGCAGTGAATGAGTTCCTCATCCCCGGAGGTGTTCAAGCAGATGGATATTTATTGCGACCCTTATGGAGGATATTTATGGAACAAGTTGAACTTGATGACCTCTTCTGAAATTCCTCTTCAATCTCTGCACATCAGTTCACACCAGGCAACCACAGTGGAAAGCCTGGATGTGTGGGTCTCTATAGGGAAGTATCGCTATGCTGGCTACCCGTTTCCAGGACACACTCTTAGAGCAGATAGGTAGGAGTCATTGAGACACAGTGTATAACTTTTGGAAGTGATAAGAAATTGTTGCAGATTTGTGTTGTCTGAAAGTGGTGGTTGGTTCTTAGAAATAGCCCCAAATCTGATCAATATGGGATCACCCTATTAGACACCATTTGGGGATTTAAAAAATAATCCAACAACAGAGCATGACTATGGAGGGACAAGGGTGATTTCCTTGGCATGCCCATAAGCTCAGTATGAAACATGAGAGATTTTCCCCCAAGTAGCACTTTGTAAAGGTGTGCCACCACAGAGGTACCAAAGGAAGCTGCACTCATTTGAGAGTTTGCGTCCTGCAGTGATTTTTCAAAGGTCAATCTCACACTTTACAGTTACAGTGCTCACTTTATCTCGGGGAGGAATTGGCATGTTTATTTCATTTCTTATGACAGAATGTTTCTGAGACTGCTAGAACCTCTGACCCATGCTTCCTTCACGGGAGAACTTATCACGTTCCATGGGGGGCTTCTGAAGACCCAGCTGGAGCTGTCAAGCTGGGCACCTGGCCAGACGGCTTTATCTAACCTGCTTTACTTCACTCCCTTGTCGACTCATTGCTTCAGTAGCATCACGGCACTTTGAGGGGCTCTACTACTTGGCACATGTTCACAGCTAGATGGGGCTTCCCTGTTACTGCCAGTGGTTAAAAAAAAAATCCTCCTGCCAATGCAGGATACACAGGAGACTCAGGTTTGATCCCTGGGTTGGAAGGATCCCCTGGAGGAGGAAATGGCAACCCACTCCAGTATTTTTGCCTGGGAAATCCCATAGACAGAGGAGCCTGGTGGGCTGCACAATCTCTGGGGTTGCAAAGAGCTGGACTGAGTGACTGAGCACACATGCACAGCTGGACAGTTGCTGGCGCCGGCCTCCTGCACACATGGCAGGGGCCTCCCATTGTGGGCGATTTGGGACACAGAGGATGCCATCTTCAGGCCATTTCTGGGAACTGCCCTTCAAGAGGGACCCGCCTTAAATAATCAGAGCTTCAGTGTGTATGAGAGAGCGAGCCCATGAAATATCCTGATCCAGGATATGTAATGAAGAAAGTGAAAGTGTGAATTGCTCAGTCGTGGCTGACTCTTTGCAGCCCCATGGACTTTAGCCCGGCAGGCTCCTCTGTCCATGGGATTCTCCAGGCAAAAATACTGGAGTGGGTTGCCATTCTGTTCTCCAGGGTATCTTCCCAACCCAGGGATTGAAACCGGATCTCCTGCATTGCAGGCAGACTCTTTACCATGTGAGCCACCACGTAATGAAGAAGGCTGGAGTTTTCCCTTGACAGCTGGCTTTGGTGAACGAGAAAGGAGATGATTAGAGCAGATGACAGAGTTACCAGCACGAGTGGAGAAGGAGGAGCCCCTGCAGCTGAGGAGGAGCCCCTGGGTGACATCACCACTTTGTGTAAAGGCAGCTCTGCCAGTCTGCCTGGCAGAGCACAGGCAAGGCAGCCTTACCATGTGTAACTCTTCTACTACTTAAAGATGGAGGGGCTGGCCAAGAACTCAGGGAAGCACACTAGCATTCTTTAATCTGCATGGTTATGACATGGAAGCGGGTATCCGGATCCATGTTCATTTGCTCTACATGAAACATTTTTCCTCCTCCAAAGCATCATTTGTGGGTCCACCTTTTCCCATTCTCAGTTCAGAAGCTGCGGGTGAAGTTTCCATTCCCAGCTTAGGGATGAAACACGTGGCCCAGGCCTGAGACAATCAATCCAATCATAATTCCCAGACCACGGTGCCTGGTTCAGGACTGGACAGGGCCAGTGACCTTCAATGACACTTTTGTTGGGACTGCTGGCTTCAAGATAGAGGTCTTTCCCATCAGATTTGATCCTGAGAGCATGGAAAGCTGGAATTCTTGCAATCACCTTGGAGCTACCAGGAACTCAAGACTGAAGCCAATACAAATGCAGAGTGGAGTGGAGAGGTAGAAAGAGTCAAGTCCTGGTGACACTGTTTGGATGCTGAATCCAGCTGTGCCTGAAGCCTGATCTTCTTCTGAACTTTACAATTCTACTTCTTTAAAATGAATTTGGCTTGAGCCATCTGTTCCTTGCTCCACAGAAGTTCTAATGGTATCAGTTCTGTGCAGCTGGTAGGCCTAGAATGGGAACAGGGGAAGTAGGACTAATCCGTTATTATATGTTACAGGATGCTGTGTTGTTGTAATTCCCCATAGGGGAGAGATTTCGACAGAGCTGTTTGGAGAGGGTACAGGCTCCCTCAAGGGTGAATTCTTTATCAGGAGCAGGATTTCTGATCCAAACAGGATGACCACATTGAGGGGAGAGCATAGAATCAATTCAAGGCAACAAAAGAGGGGGTTACCTGGGCAGCTCTTTAGAGCTGTGTGTTTCAAAGTCCCTTTTTAATGATAATAGCAGTGTAGTCACATACTCTTTCAAACTCCTTCTCTAGGCATCTCTAATACAAGCAAGCAATGATCAGGAACATGTGGCACAAAGATTCTAAATCTACAATCTTGGTAACAGTCCCTGGTGGGCAGCACCAACACAATTAGGTCTTGAGCATGAACTTAACCTTGGTCCACCCTTCTGACTGCCAGAGAGGTTGATCCACTCTGCCCTCCAGACCCCTTCCACCTCTTCTCCCTTCACCTATTTATGTTCTTGCCCTCACTTGGAATTTCCTTGGCCTTTTAAGAACCAACTCTCCTCAACAAGGCTTTGTGCTCTGGCCACCCCAGACCAAAGGGAGGATTCCAACCTCTGATCTCAGAGTGATCCAGTTTTCAGAAGGGGACTGATTGGTACTGCTTTGCTAAGTTCCTTAATGTTTCTTCACGGTTCCTTGTCTGTCTGTCTGCTTGAGGGCGGATTTAGATTATGAGTCCTCGCACCCAACACATAACTGTGCTCAGTTGATGCTCATAGGTAAGTGATGTATTAATATCATTGGCTCTTGTTAGTAATCTAGAATCTGGCCTCCTGACCAGATCCTTTTGGATCTGGGTTCCTAGCGTTCACTGGGTTGACTATGGACTCTCCCACACCCCAGCTCAGTCCAGTGTGCTCAGGGTAGTTGCAAGGCCCGGGGAACAGAGGAAACAGACCCACACCTCCTTCCTCCAAGTCCTCATTACTCTACCCACACCTGACACTCCACGTGCGTGATATACATAATCAATCATTCATTCATTCACCGAATACTTACCAAGCACAGTGTGCCAGGCATCATGTATACAGTGACAGGCTAACCAGATGCAGGGCCTGCCTCTGGGGCTTCCAGGATGGCATCCCTTCCACACAGCCAGGACTGTTCCTCCTCTGTCTGCCTTTCTCTCCCTAGTCCTTGAGATGTCTTGGCTCCGGAATCTTGGATCTGTCATGGGTCCCTTCTGACATAGAGTCAGTTTGCCCTCTGCTGATGTCTAAGCTCTCCTTCTAAGGTCTTCCTTCTTCCTACCCTCTCTCTTGTCCAAGGCTGCACTCTGGCTTCTCATTCCCAGTAACTACCATCTCCCCAGATCTCTAAACCCAGGAGAGATCTGGGCTCCCCAGAGACAACCTGATGGTTATGGTTAATATGAGTTTTGCATCTTGAATGTCCATTTGTTTTAAATTAATAAAAATAGGAAGTTCAAATTCTGACAAACATATAATCCTGACAGGTGATGGGAAAGCAAACCTAATCCCTGGTTGGGCTCTGGTTTGACGTCCTGACCCTCGGGTCACCGGTGAGGATCTGGCCTTTGACTCTGAACCCTTCGGGTGAGGCTTCTGGTCCTCCCAGCAGCCCTTGCTGCCTCAGGTGCTGATGACGATGCTGTGTCAGCAAAGAGGGACCCTGCCCACCTGCTGGGGTAGGGGCCAGTCTCTCTCTCTCTCTTTTACGTTTCACAGCACAGTCCGGAGCTGCTTGGGGGCTGCGCGGGGTGGGGGTGAGGGCGGTTTCCTTTGGCGTGGCGCTGGTGGTTGGCGAAGAGCCAGGTTCCCCTTTGCCCTCAGTCTGTGCCAGGACCCTGGAATCTGGCCGGGTCTTCCAGGGGGCAAAGCAAAGCTTGAGAGTAATCTCGGGTAACTTCTTAGGGGAAAAAAAAAAATTCCAGGTTAGAAAAATGTAGGAAGGGCAGAGAATAGATAGGAAGGAGCTCTGCCCGCCACGAACAGTGGGTGCCAGGGCTGTCTGGAGCCCGAGAGGATCCTCAAAGCGCTCCGCTACTACCTGCCCACGTGAGTGCGTGTGCCAAGGAGCCAGAGCCCCGGGAGCAGCGAGAGTCGAGGACGAGCGAGGAGACGCAGAGGGGCCGCAGGCAGAGACCCAGCGAGCGCGCTGCCCGGGCGCCGAGCCCCAGGGGCCCGCCCACTGGGCGGGGGAGCCGGGGGAGTGCGCGAGGGGAGGCGGCGGCGTCCGGGCTTCCCCGGGGCTTCCCCGTCGCCCGGGCGCGAGCGCAAGGCGCGGCGGGCCTAGG
>NW_011495018.1:10936551-10936843 GCF_000754665.1 Bison bison bison | reverse complement strand
CCAGGCTGCGGGAAGCCGCCGAGAGCACCAGCCGCCGCCCGGGAGCCGCTCCGGCCACACCATGCGACGAACTCGGTCCATTTGACGTATCGGGTCCCGAGCCCTAGCCCTTTACGGGGTCTTCCGTCGTAACGTACGGTCGGCGCGGCCGCGGGTCTGGGCGCGAGGACTCGGGGACCCACGGACCGAGCAGACGTCTGGGCACCCCAAGTTTGTTTGCGCCCCGCCGGTGCCTGGATTGGAGGGTCCCTTCCCCGCCCAGGGATGCGTCCTAGGGGACCTAGAAAGACCC
>NW_011495018.1:10928313-10936451 GCF_000754665.1 Bison bison bison | reverse complement strand
CCCCTTCCTGGCACTCTGCGCACGAAGGGACCCCCGCGCGCGAGACTGAGCCGGCTCCCGTCACCTCAACGCGCCAGGTCCCCTGGCCGGCGCCTTTCCCCGGCCCTGCACCACCTGCCGGGGATTCTGGATGCTCACGGGGACGCAAACGCGCACCCTCGTTGGCGCCCTGGGGAAGTTTCTCCCTGTGTGTGATCTTCGGAGCCCGACGTTTGCAGTCTCTGCTCCTGGCTGCATCCTTCCTGGATCCGCGCGGTGCCCAGGGCCGGGCTGGGTCTCCCTTCGCGCCCCTGGCTTTGGCGCCCGGGGGGTCCTGTTGAGCGTTTTCCCCGGAGGCATTTGCGGTGCTTCTCCGGCTGGAAAACTGTTGCTGAGGCGGCTAAGAAGTCGGAGGGCCGGCAGCCCGGGATGTGGGCTCCATACGTCGAGAGCTCTGTGCGGAGTCCATGCCCACTTAGGGCAGCAGCGAGATGCCCCGGGGGCCCTGAGCGGCGGGTGCTTGGCAAGAGGAGGGGGATCTGGCAATGGGTTTTTTCAGAGACGTCTGAGCCCCACTGTACCCCCGGGGGCCCGCCGCCGCCTCCAGCTTCCCCCGCGCCCAAGCAGCAGCGATCTGTCGCGTCTCTGCCCTTCAGATTCAAGCCCAGAACATCCGCTCAGACCCATTTCTAGCCTTCTGTCATCTCCTGTCACCTAGGCGCCGTGTCTACACTTGTCCCTCCATTAGGGGTTCAGGTTCTCTCTCCTCCTCTGCCCAGGGCTGTTTTCAGACACATTTTAAATATTTAAGTTGCATGAACTTTCTGGATTTGCATTTTTTTAAAAAGCCCATTAAGCCATTCCAAACAGGAGGCCTCTCTCTGGATTTCTGCCCCGAATCCGGAGTCCTTGGTGGCAGGTGGGAGGCCATGAGACGACTTCGGTTTTGTTCACCCAGGGTATACACGTGCAAAGAAATGCCCTTTCTGGCATGTTTTTCTTTACCAGGGACTAAATTCATCCAGCGTGTTTATTCACATTGCTAGAAAAAAATCCGTGAGCTTCCCCCAGATGCAGAAAACCCCCTCTCCTAGCTTCTGACTAAACACTAGTGTTATTCAGCGGGAAGAAGAACTCGGGTGGTTCCTGAGGCACTTTAGAAAAAAACAGAAAACACTTTTCCCTTCTCTTCATCTGTTTTTCTACCTTTGGAATATACATTCAAACTAGTACTTGCCTTGCGGCCAGATGGGGACAGCTTCCAATTGGCAATTAGGCTGAGCCCCATTAAAGTATTGTGTGATAGAAATGATAAAATAGTGTTCAGTGCACAGCAAAATTTACCATTTGTTGGGTGAATGTTCGTGTGAGTTATGTTGAAATAAAGTGAGGTAGGCTCTTTGGTTGCTAGTTTTGTTTGCCACTGGCAATCATCAAATTAAAAAAAAAGGATCCAATGATATGTAAATATTTGTATTATTTTCAAACACTCCTTCAAATATCTCCCCCCCACCAAACATTTATGCAAATTTTATAAATACGTAATGAATGGTCCATGCAGTGGATTTGGAAATTTGATAATTACCATTTTATGTGCTTCTTGCTTCCTCTAAAGATGTTATGTAAAAATCAGGCAGTTCATATTTTTTTCTCCAGCTTCCCCTTTGTATTAATTACTTAATGGGGGATCTTCTATCACCCAGAGGGGATCTGTTATCACCAAAAATCTTGGGTGCTGATGGCATTTTTGGATGATTCCCTGGTTTTGTATCAAATTAGAAATATTAACAGTGTGTCCAACTTGTGGCTCTTTTACCTGCAAAGACCAGCTTGGCTATCTGTGCTCGACTCCCTGGGTGGGAATCTTGGATGCTCAGATGCTGTTAGCATCAGGCAGATACGGACTTCCGGAAGGACTGGTGTGGAGCTCGAGATACAGATGACCCTTTGTTTTCTGAGATGAGCTTCTGGCAAGATGACAGAGGCTGGCTTTCGGGGTGAGGGGAGTTTTATTCTTCCTTTCGCTGGTGCTTCAGTGGCTTGAACCCACCTCTAGTCATGAAGGTGATGGTCTCAGTAGGAGGGCTTCATCCCCGTAGGTTTAGAAAGTCCCTCTGGACAGGCCGAATCCATTTCTCTGCTGTTGGGTCCAACTTAGATGACACTATTTGGTTCTTCTTGGTGTATCTCCCTTATTTCTGAGGATAAGGGAATAATCTTTTGCTGGGGGATACTTTATTTCTTTGCAGACTTGTGCCTCTAGGGAGCATCACCTGTAGATATTCCTGTTCTCTGATCAGATTTGCTCTGCATGAAACTAGAACCCCACTTCCTGGTGCCCAAAGTCTTGTCTGACTCTTTTGTGACCCCGTGGACTGTAGCCCGCCAGGCTTCTCTGTCCATGGAATTTCGCAGGCAAGAATACTGGAATGGGTTGCCATTTCCTTCTCCAGGGGGTTCTTCCCGACCCAGGGATCAAACCTGCATCTCCTGACATTGGGAGGCAGATTCTTTATGGCTGAGCCACCAGGGAAGCCCCCCTAGAGGTGTGAGGTTAGTGCTAATGCAATGCATTTGTGGATGCATGGGTAGTGGGCATAGACTAGGAACCAAGGTTTCCCTTGTTCTCTTAAGGAACCGGTTCTCTGTCTCTAGACCAGGTTTAGCATTGAGGTTTGATGACTCAGGATTCCAACAGGATGCTTTTCATGGACCACTCTCCAGAGAGCACCCGAGAAATGCTCGGTCCTGCCTGAGAAGCTCAATCACCGAGGAGAAAATTAGTAACAAGTAATGCCCATCAGGGCTGGTATGTAAAGTTTAACTTACCAAGAAATAAATTGGTTTGAGGAATCAGTGTTTAGGAAACATCAAAGTATGGTGTGCAGCTTTGAGGCTGAATTTAGTACTCTGAGACTTGTGGGCTTTGCTCTTCCTCAAGGGTCCCATGGGAGGGCTTCTCAGGTGATGCTGGTGGTAAGGAACCCACCTGCCAATGCATGAGATGTGGGTTCAATCCCTGGGTCACGAAGATTCCCTGGAGGAGGGCCTGGCAACCCACTCCAGTATTCTTGCCTAGATAACCGTACGGACAGAGGAGCCTGGTGGGCTACAGTCCATACGGTTACAAAGAGTCAGACACGACTGAAGTGACTTAGTATGGCATGGCAAGGGCTGTGGGCAAAGCAGAGAGGAGGAGTGCCCACAGGCTTCCTCCATTCTGCCATCACCCTAGATGCCAGCAGGGATACTGTGAGTGTTCCTGCTAAAGCCAGACTGGATGTTGCTGAGTGAGTGGAGTGTGGAGGCAAGGAGGCCAGTCAGTGGCCCTGTGACCCACGTGTGAACCACTACTGGTACACTACTGCCACGTTTCCGCCTGGGCCCCTCCAATACCTGCCATGTATTCAGCGCTTACCATGTGCCAGACACTAATAAAGACAATCGCATGTATATTTAACCGTTATATGCACCTGATGAGGCGGGTGTGTTGACATTTCTAATCATGGATGAAGGATCTGGAACACAGATTAAGGAACTGCCACAGAGCTGGTAAGGGCGCTGAGACCTAAATCTCGATGCTCCAGCTCTCAGTCACCTTGCTGTACAGCTTCAGGGAAAAAAAATAAAAACAGCCAGCAGTGGTCTGTTGAGGGCTCGCTGTCCACCAAAGGGACTCCATGTGATTTCTCCTTTAAGCCTCATTTTGCTTGAAGAGATCCTCTTAATTTTTCCGACTTTACAAATAGGGAGACCAATTTAGAAAGGCTAAGTAACTTGTCTGCAGGTACTCAGCCAGCAGGAGGTATAACATGCTTTCAGGCAGTTGTCTTCCTTTCCCAAAGCTGCTGAGATGAACTATGTCCAGTTCCAGGCTTCCAGACGGGAACCAAAGTGACCGCCTCTTAGAAGCCATCCCTCCGCTAAAGATCCTTTATCTGTAGAGAAGCACGGTCTGGACTGATGTCACTCTAGTTCCAAAACCAGACTCTGACATCTCAGTGGTGGAGGGGGCCAGCTGTGGTTCACCCTCCCTAAGAGGAGGGGTTGGGCTTGTTACAGATTGTAAGGGTCTTCCTTACGTCGCTGGAGCCCAGAGAGCATGACGTGGTGAGGAAGTTGCCGATAAAGACACTAAAGGACTAGCGCTGTTTTCTCTTGCCGCTGTTGGCCGTTCCCCCCTGGGGCATCAGTTAAATGGGAGAAACCTTTATTTATAGCCCTGCAGAAAGGACCCTGGACATATGCTGATGACCTGACCTGCTAACGGGTGGGTGGGGGATGGCACAGATGAGCTGCCTACTTCATTTGTGAGTCTGGGCTCCTCAACCTCTCTTTTTCTCCCCACATCCCTCCATCCTCTTCCTCTCCCTCCCTGTGGCTCCCGGAGGATCCTTGTCTGGGATGTCCCTCCAGAAGCTAGGGGTGTGCTCAGGATGCCAGGCAATGGTGTTTGCTTCACCTCAGATCAACTCAGCCTCTCTCCTTTGAGCACTTCCTATGCTGGAGGCCTGAGCAGGTGGCAGGGATGGTTGGGTAAGGAAGACCAGGGGCCTCCAAGGAGCATGCAGCCTGGCAGAGCAAGACACAACACACTGCTTTTTGTTATTCCCCGCCCCCTCCCCGTCACTTTGCAATCACTGGTTTTGAAAGTTTTGCCTCCAAACATTTCCCTTTTATTATCCATCCAGCCTGTAGAGGCATGTTTGGCATCTTGTAGGTGCCTGCAGTTATCGTGGTTATTTTTTTTCTCTTTCATTAGTAAACTTCAGTTTGTGTAATTCCAAACAGACACAGAGTAACTTGGCGCTTTAGCTGATCCAGGTGACTTGCTCGAGGGCCCTGGTTGTGAGGTTGATTTTTGGAATATTGGCAGTAGCTAATAGATCTTTCTTTATTACCCTGAGGAGTCTGATTTAAGACTCGAGGTTGGGGAGGGCTGTGGTGTTTGGAGCAGACTGCTCGGTCTTACTTAGAAGGAGGAATTAATTAGCCCTGGGAGGAATGACAAGGAAGAGACAGGTGCCAAGGAAGGTTGTTTAGAGCTGGCATCGCTTACCTGAGTCTTGAGCAGGGCATGGAAGGTGCAGAGACCCTGGGCCCGAGAACATTCCTGCAGACAGAGTCCTGGAGCCAAAGCCTGGAGGAACATTTTGGGTGGAATTGGCTCAGATGGTAAAGAATCGGCCTACAGGGATCAACCCAGGTTTGATCCCTGGGTTGGGAGGATTCCCTGGAGAAGGGAATGGCAACCTACTCCAGTATTCTTGCCTGGAGAATCCCATGGATGGAGAAGCCTGGTGGGCTGCAAAGAGTAGGACATGAATGAGTGACTAACACTAAGCTCGCCACGTGTGGCCTCAACACAAAGTGTGGGTTTCAAGGTTGGGGAGTTGAGTTGTAGGAGGGTCAGGAAATGAGCATGGCACGAGGACGTCTTAGGGCCCGCGTGAAGCCTGGATGTTCCCCTGTGTGGAACGTCCCTGGGGAGCCCTGGGAAACAAAAAAGCACCACGAACAGACACGTGCCCACTGTGGAGGGTGCAGTAGTTCCCTCAGCACCTAGGCCCCGGTCCTTCTGTCAGTGGCCACGTGCGCCTCTGTTGCTGGGCTCCTCTGTGCTTTTGGGAAGCCTGAGGTTTGTTCTGCCGTCTGTGCAGGAATCCACATCCCTGTCTTCTTTGCTTTCCCTGCTCTTTCAGCTGGGCCTTGCATGGTTGGCGCTCAGGAGAGCTCACCAGCTGGTGCTTGGTTTGCGAAGATCGTGTTTACAGACCCCTGAGTTCGGCATCCATTCAGAGCAAGGCTTCCTGAAGGGCAGCCTACTGACCACCTGCACCTGAATTACCTGGGCCCCCGTTCAGGCCTAACTGGATCAGCCTTTGGAGTGGAGCCCGACCCTGGAGTGGATCAACACTCCCATCAGCCCGTGGAGTGTTGCATTTTCATCAGGCAATCCTTCTTACGCATTTGGGAACTGCTGACGTGCAGTTACAGTGGCTTGAGACCCTCTTGTGGTCTAGGGTCGCCTCTGGTTATTTTCTCCTTTGGCTACATGGGAGACGACCATTCCCAAATCCCTGCGTTCAGGTGGGGCCGTGGGGAACATGGGCAGAGTGAGAGGGTCACCTTCAGGTTGAGGCAGCATCAGGCCCCTTTGGTGACCTGTCATTGTCCTTCTCTGTTGGCGGCAAGCATGGAGCTCTGTGTTGAGGTGGCAAAGCTGCCAGATGCCAGCTGCTGTTGGAGGTGGCCTTGTGGGACAGAAGGAAGCTTTTTTTCATTAACTGTGATTTGGGGACTGAGGTAGCTCAGCTGGTAAAGAATCCGCCTGCAATGTGGGAGACCTGGGTTCCATCCCTGGGTTGGGAAGATCCACTGGAGAAGGGAAAGGCTACCCACTCCGGTATTCTGGCCTGGAGAATTCCATGGACTGTATAATCCATGGGATTGAAAAGAGTCAGGCACTACTGAGTGACTTTCACTTTAGCTACTGTAGCAGAAATCTATTCTATCTACTACACCTGTAATAATTTTGCTCACTCTCTAGGAACAAAGGGTTTTTTGAGGCAAAGTGTAAATGACAAACCATGGGCTTTGGAGCTAGATGGACAGGGTTGGGATGGGATTTTGACTCTGCTACCAACTAGCAAATTGCCTAAAACCTCAGTTTTTTCTTGAGTGAAATGGGTTAGTTCCTACTTCACTGGGTTTTATTAAATAAGGTGCTATAAGTGCCTACAGTACATACACCGATAATTAGGTGTCTGCTCCCTACTCTTGTGAATCCCTATTGTCTGTATGTCCTGTCAAAACCCAGCAGTGTAGTATAGCGGTCACAGTTAGGCCCTGGGCGTTGAGTTCCTGGGGCTTGAATCCTGGTTTTGTCACTTAGCTGTGTGAACCTTTTAGCAAAGTGTTTATCCTAGTTCCGTCCATGTTTCTCCATCTATTCTCCATCAACAGCATCCTCGGATGTAAGACTTGTGAGTACTAAATGAGAGCCTCAGCAAATGGTGATATGATTTTTATTATCCTTTTATTTAGATGAATCCATAATGTACACGCTAAGGAAAATGCCATAGGTAGCTAATGATACTCTTATTGCAAATGATTTACTACAAGATTTCTGTAAAATGATTAACTCCTTTATATTTCAAACGATTGCTTTTAGCCCCCTAAAGTGAGGTACATAAATTGCCATGAGTTCATTCAGTGAGCTGTACCCCCATTATAAAGCATGGGGTGCTGTCTCTCTGATGGTGTCTCAGCCCTGTAGCTTCTCAGCAGTGACAAATCACCAGCCTTTTACAGCAGCGATTCTAGGACACTGAATCAGAAGTGTTATCAGCGTTCACTAATATGTAAGGAAAATGCTGTGTTCCCATCATTGACTTTTGAGTCTGTGCTTGTCACACAGAGTTCTGCTAGAAGCCTGCTGCCGACAGTTTTTCAATCAGATACCCCTTGTACCCACCAGTCTCTGCATGCCAGACCAAGTATACCCAGCGCTTCTCCCCCCACCCAGGAGGGCATCTGTTCTGTCTTCTGCTAAATGGAGCATCCTTCCATTTGAAATATTATTTGCCACTGTAGAATGAGTCGGCTGTACCCAGAATTCTGAGAATTGGTGATGTTTTCCCACAGGGAGATAAATGCTTACAACGCCACAAAAAGAGATCATTAGTTTTATAGCTTTGGGATAAAGTTATCTCAATTAGTTATAAAGATCATACCTTTTATGACCCACACAAGGCTCGTAAAAGCTCCATATCTCTATTTTTCTGTGATAGTGTTTTTAAATATGAAAATTGTCTCAGTAATATTGTTTCTTTAAAAAATATAATCTTGGTGTTCTGCGGATGAATTAGAAACCCTGGTTCACCGTGAGGAAGTAAATTAGTACAGGACCTGGCAGTGCCTGGGATGGTTGAGCAGGAAGCCAGGAGGGGCTGGGGCTGTGGAGCCCAAGGACTGCTTCATAACAATCTTTTAATACATGACTGTGAAAAATTGTCCCGTCGAGGTGAGGGACGAGTTGTTATCCTGTGTCCACTGAAGACAAAGCAGTGAGAAACGGGGTCAGAACCTGCAGGAGCATCTAGGTTGGTTTGCAGAAAGCAAACAGTCTGCCGATCAGCACTAGATATATCTTTCTC
>NW_011495018.1:10909670-10928213 GCF_000754665.1 Bison bison bison | reverse complement strand
TACCAGAGGGTTTTTAAAACGTGTTTTTATTGAAGTATCAGTTTGAACCATGTGGAATTGCTAATATTTGACTGTTTTGACCTATAGACTCAGGAATTTCATCTCAGTCCAAACTAAAAATAATATCCACAAAGAAAAGTGCATGATTCATGACTGTACAGAGCACCCTCCACCCTGACGGCCCCTTCTGCCACCCTGAGGGTCCCCGTCATTCTAACTTCTAACAGCGTTTTTGAGCTTTGTGTAAATGGCATCACGCACTGTGTGTACTGCTTTCTGGAGCTTTTTTTGGGCTTTTTGCTTGGGCATGCTTTGGAGACTTATCCGTGTTATGCGTAGCTTTAGTTTGTTAATTCTCATTGTCATTGCATGATGGTGCCTTTTTGTTTACTCGTTATATGGATATCATTTATTGATATTTGGATTCTTTATTATTTTTGGCTATTAAGCATAATGCTGCTACTGTTTTTAATGAACATATCTGTAATTCCTGTGGGCTATATACTGAGGGGTGGAAATGCTCAGGAACTCATCTGAGATTTTTAAAGAGGATTTGGCTTCTTTTTGTCTGGCCCAGATCCTGAGAGAGAGCACTAGTCTGAATGCTGCTTTAATCTCCATCCGTTGATCAGTTACTTTGTGTAAAGCACGTGGTGAATGACAGGAGGATGCTCAGAGGATGGGTCCCCACTCTGCAGGAGGGGGACAGCCTGGCACCAAAGTCTGCTCATGGGCATCAGAGCTGTATCCTGACTGCTGATGAGAGAGACGTATCCCGGCTTCCTTATCTGTAAAGTGGGGACAAGATATCATTGCCGAGGAGGCTTAAAGGTGAAGGGAAGTAATGTTAAGGGAAGTAACGGTAAGTGTTAAAGCCAGGCTCCTTTCCTTCCTCCACCTCTCTTCCCTCCAATGGGGATGTCAAGATTCAGTTCAGTCACTCAGTCGTGTCCAACTCTTTGTGACCCCATGGACTGCAGCATATCAGCCCTCCCTGTCCATCACCAACTCCTGGAGTTTACTCAAACTCATGTCCATTGAGTCAGTGATGCCACCCAACCATCTCATCCTCTGTTGTCCCCTTCTCCTCCTGCCTTTAATCTTTCCCAGAATCAGGGTCTTTTCCAATGAGTTAGTTCTTCACATCAGGTAGCCAAAGTATTGGAGTCTCAGCTTCAGCGTCAGTCCTTCCAATGAATATTCAGGACTGATTTCCTTTAGGATTGACTGGATGGATTTCCTTGCAGTCCAAGGGACTCTCACATCTTCTTCAACACCACAGTTCAAAAGTATCCATTCTTCAGTGCTCACCTTTCTTTATGGTCCAACTCTCACATCCATACATGACTACTGGGAAAACCATAGCTTTGACTAGATAGACCTTTGTTGGCAAAGTAATGTCTGTGCTTTTTAATATGCTGTCTAGGTTGATCATAGCTTTTCTTCCATGAACAGTATGAAAAGGGGGAGGTTGAGATAGAGGTAAATAAAAGATACCTAATGTCACAAACAGGGAGATCCTAAAGGAAATCAACCCTGAATATTCACTGGAAGGACTAATGCTGAAGCTGAAGCTCCAATACATTGGCCACCTGATGCAAAGAAATGACTCATTGGAAGAGACCCTGATGCTGGGGATTATTGAGGGCAGGAGGAGAAGGGGGTGGGAGAGGATGAGATAGTTAGATAGCATCACTGAGTCAATGGATATGAGTTTGTGCAAACTCCGAGAGATGGTGAAGGACAAGAAAGCCTGGTGTGCTGCAGTCCACGGGGTCACAAAGAGTCAGACACGACTGAACACCTGAACGACGACAACAGTGTCGCAATGTAACACTGAGTGCAGCGCTCAGTGCCACAGCAGACATGAACCTGGAACTGGTGTCTGGGGAGTCTGAGGATGGTGTTCTGAATAATTGTCCAAGAAGTCATTGAGAAAAAGAAGAGGCTTATATGCATGTATAGGGGCTTCCCTGGTGGCTCAGTCAGTAAAGAATCGGTCTGCAATGCAGGAGACTGCTTATGTGTATGTGTGGGTATCCTTTAATTGACCTGTCTCTCCATCTTGGTTACAGGAAACAAGTTTTAATACTAACCATGTGCCATGTTCATACTAGGCATTTGTCACACCCTAGATGACTTAATCTTTTCAATCCTTTAGGAGGTGATACTGTTGTCCTAATTTACAGAGTTTTCAGTTCAGTTCAGTTGCTCAGTCATGTCCGACTCTTCGAGACCCCATGAATCGCAGCACTCCAGGCCTCCCTGTCCATCACCAACTCCTGGAGTTCACTCAGACTCACGTCCATGGAGTCGGTGATGCCATCCAGCCATCTTATCCTCTGTTGTCCCCTTCTCCTCCTGCCCCCAATCCCTCCCAGCATCAGAGTCTTTTCCAATGAGTCAGCTCTTCACATGAGGTGGCCAAAGTACTGGAGTTTCAGCTTTAGCATCATTCCTTCCTAAAGGAGATCAGCCCTGGAGATCACCCAGGGCTGATATCCTTTAGGATGGACTGGTTGGATCTCCTTGCAGTCCAAGGGACTCTCAAGAGTCTTCTCCAACACCACAGTTCAAAAGCATCAATTTTTCGGTGCTCAGCTTTCTTCATGCATATAGATTAGCACAAGCTTTTTATGGGCTCTGATGAACAAGTGTAGCCATTGAACTTAGTTTTGTACATAATGTAGATAAGCATTGGTTAGCTTGGAAGATATCCATAAACTGTTGTTAAGTGATAAAAAGCAGGTTACATAAGTGTGTATAAAGCTACTGTAATGTGGTAATAGAATAAAATCAATTTGTATCTATGTCGGTAAGAAAATAGCTATAAAGATAAACAATGAAATCTTAATGGTGGTTATTTCAGGCTGATGGGATTATATAATATTTGCTTTTTTTTCATTATAACATTTATTGTGTAATTATTTTACAGTAAACATTTATTACTTTCATACATAATTAGAAATTGACTTAGATGTTTCCTGTTATAGGGGAAAAAAGAAGCTAATTAAATATCCATAGACAGGGCACTGGATGATTCTTTTCTGATTGCTTTAGAAATATCTGAAGTGGGAATGTGTCAAAAATCAACCTTACTATATTTCATGTCAAATAAAATGTTTAAAGGAAAATCAGAAAGTAAGGATTAACACACAGGATGTGTGAGATCATGGTAAAACAGATATGATCAGATGTTATACGTGGAATTATAAATGGACATGAGCCTTTTGAAGAGTAACATCGCAGTGCGTAGACAGCCATAAAAATTATTCCTGTTCTTTGACTTAGAATGCTTTAAAAAATATGTTGAAACACTAATATAAAAGACACAAAATCTTCCTGTATAAAGATGTTCATTGTTGTGTTCCATGCCAAGCAAATACAACTTGTCAAATAAAAATAAATTAAAGTTCAAATGGTCAAAAAAATTTCAAATGGTCAACATTTGAAGAAAAGTTGTAGAAGTTATGAATATAAAGAAATACTATGTAGCTATTAAAGTAACCTTTTTGAAAACCATGAAGAAACAGGGTAAAATTTTATGAAGTAATTGTTAAGGAAAACACTACACAAAAATATATGTATTTCCAGACTATTGGAAATAGATCTGATTCGGACAAATGTTAGAAAAGATTACAAAAAATGAATCTGATGGGAATGAATGTTCCCCTTCACTTGAACATTGTTTTAAAAATTAAAGCAATACAAAAGGTAAGTTTCCCAGAACTCCTGCACTTTTGCCAATTCCATTCTCTTCACTTTCTAAAGTTAAATTTTTAAACAAATATTTATATAATAAAAAAGAAAATACATTTTATCTATAGCTTAACTTTTTTAACTTAATATACCTTGGAGATATTTTCTATCTTTATAGATCTACTTGATTCCTTTTGCTGGCTGTGTAGTGTTCTGTTGTATTAACCTAGTCACAGAATTTTAAGAGTATTTTCATCTTTTGTTATAATAGACAACATTGCAGTTGTGCATATATTGTGATGTACCTATTAAATTACTGCTGTGATAAACCCAATAAGTGAAATCTCTGGGCCAAAGGCCACATGTATTTTAAATTCTGATGGGTACTACCAAAAGTGAAAGTGGAAGTCGCTTAGAGGTGTCTGACTCTTTGTGACCCCATGGGCTGTCCATGGAATTCAGAATACTAGAGTGGGTAGCTTTTCCCTTCTCCGGGGGATTTTCCCAACCCAGGAATCAAACCCAGGTCTCCCACATTGCAGGGGGAGTCTTTACCAACTGAGTTATCAAGGAAGCTCTGCTGCTGCTGCTGCTAAGTCACTTCAGTCGTGTCCGACTCTGTGCGACCCCATAGACGGCAGCCCACCAGGCTCCTCAGTCCCTGGGATTCTCCAGGCAAGAACACTGGAGTGGGTTGCCATTTCTTGCTCCAGCGCATGACAGTGAGAAGTGAAAATGAAGTCGCTCAGTCGTCTCCGACTCTTAGCGATCCCATGGACTGCAGCCTACCAGGCTCCTCCGTCCATGGAAGTTTCCAGGCAAGAGTACTGGAGTGGGTCACCAGTGCCCTCTCCTGGGTATTACCAAATTACTACCCAAATGGCTATACCTACTTACATTCTACCAATAGTTCAGAGGTATCTGTTTTTTTTTAACATCTTTGCCAAAGCTGGATGTTATTAACATTTTATATTTATACCATGAGAGGGAATATATCATTTGCATCTTTTCACTCGTGTATTGGAAATTTGTCTTTTTAACTAAAATATCTGCCATTTTCCTTTATTCATGCTTTTATTGGATCTTCACATTTATCTTCCTGATATGTAGGAGTGCTTTATTCTTAATAGCTATTGACCTTTTATTTCATAAGTTGCAAAACTTTTATACCTGTATGATTTTTAAATTTTTTTGCACTTTCTATTATTGTGCACAATTCAGTGATATAGTTAAATCTATCAGTCTTTTCCTTTTGGTTTCAGAGTTTCTGTCCTATTTAGAAAGGTGGCTCAGCTGGTAAAGAATCTACCTGCAATTGGGGATATCTAGGTTCAGTCCCTGGGTTGGGAAGATCCTCTGGAGAGAGGAAAGGCTACCCACTCTGGTTTTCTGGCCTGGAGAATTCCATGGACTGTATAGCCCATAGGGTCACCATGAGTCAGACCTGACTGAGTGACTTTCATTTTCACTTTCACTTTTATCAGCTAAAATAGAAACATTTTTCTGTATTGCCTAGTATTTTATACTTTCCTTCTTTAATTTTAATTCTTTATTAGAATTTTAATTCTGTATGAGATTTAATTTAATTTTAATTCTGTATCAGAATTTTTTAAACTTATGGAATGAAGTGGAGAATTTAACATTTTTATTACATGTGGTTTGTCAGTTGCAAAATAGACATTGTTTTCTCAGTGACTTCTTTATCATGTAACAAACTTCGGTATGTCCGAAGATTGCAAGTGCAGTCTATTGTGGTTATTTGTTTGCCTGGTTGTGGCTCAATATAACATTTTAATTACTGTAACTCTATAGTTTACTGAGATATCTGAAGGGAAATGGCCCATTCTTCCTGAGAAGGTTTAGATTGCAGGATCCAGAACCAGGATGTCTGGGGCTCAAAACACTAATCTGCTGTTGACTAATTATGTGAACTTGGGTGGTTTGCTTTATCTCTCTGTGTTTCAGCTTCTTAGCCTTAAATATGGAGATAATTACAGTGTTTGGAGAAGGAAATGGCAACTCACTCTAGAATTCTTGCTTGAAGAAGCTCATGGACAGAGGAGCCTGGAGGGTCCCTGGGGTCACAAAGAGCTGGACACGACTTAACGACTGAACAACCACAGTGCTAAAATAATTTCATTGAATTGAGATCAGAGACTGTGACTTGTGTGATTTCTAGTTTTTTAAAAAATTTTGTTATGATTCTCTGTATGGTCACATACATTGTCAATTTTTAAATTTACCTACAGTTTAAATTTATGTAAATTTACATAGTTTGAACATAATGAATAGTTTCTGTTTGGTAGATATAAAGCTCTAAATATATTAAAGCAAGTTAGCTGTGCTGTTCAAATCCTCATATTTTCACTCTTTTAAATTTGTTCTTTTAAATGTGAAGATATGCTCCCTGTGTCAAACTGGGGTAATTAAAGCTTTCACATTTTTTGAGATACTAATATTTATTTTGTATTGCTGCCAACTTATTCTGTTTTCTTTTAAGTGGTGCTCATTTTTGTGTTTTTTCCCCCCTTTTGTTTCTTGCTTTGCTGAATAGTTCAACTTTTCTTTGCTACCTCCTTTTTTTTTCCTTTAGTGATTTGTAACTGAGATTACTATGTCCATTTCTGGGTAGTGTTCTTAAATTATCTTTAATTCTGATGAAATTGAACCTCTTATCATCATGAAGTTTCAATCTTTGTTTTAATGTTCTTTATGTTAAATTCTACTTTATTTACTTTTAATATGTAGCTGCATTATCTTTCTTCAGATTAATGTCTCCACAGAATGTACTTTTCAGTCTTTTTATTTTCAACCTATCTGTATTTTTATGTTTAATGTATAAAACTGTGACTCTTAGAAATAGCTTTTAGTTGTGCCTTTTAATTTTATCCAGTCTGACCAGTCTCTGACATTCAGTTGGAATGGTTAAGCCATTTACAGTTAATGCAATGGATATGGTTGGGTTGAAGCCTACCACCTTCTTATTTGATTTTTATTTTTTTCACCTATTCTTGTTTCTCTTTTTCTGTCTTCTTTTAGGCTAATCAAATACTTGTTAGTATTCCACTTTATCTCCTTTATTGTATTTTAATTATAGCTCTTTAAAAAATTCATATGATTCTCTATACATTACAGTATGCATTTTTTACTTGTCATTGTTAAGTCAATATTATACCATTTTATGTACAATGTAAGAATCTTTAAAAAAACATGTTTTTCTCATGCCTTTGGTACATTGTCTTAGGTTTCACTTTTATGTGTAAGCCCCATAAAACATTTACATTATTCTGTCTTAGCAATTAATACATTTTTACAGAAATTAAATTTTAAATATATGTTTACCCACACATCTACCATTTCTAGTACTCTTTATTACTTCTTGCATATTTGATTTTCCCATTAGGATTCTATCCCTTCAGCCTAGATAACTTCCTTTAGCATTTCTTGTAGGGCAGGTTTGCCAGAAATGAATTCTTTTGGCTTTTGCCTTATTGGATTTGTCTTTATTTTGCCTTAACTTTGGAAAGACATTTATGTTTGTTATAGAATTTTAGATCGACAATTTTCTTTCAGTACTTTGCTGCTGCTGCTAAGTCGCTTCAGTCGTGTCCGACTCTGTGCAACCCCAGAGACGGCAGCCCACCAGGCTTCCCCATCCCTGGGATTCTCCAGGCAAGAACACTGGAGTGGGATGCCATTTCCTTCTCCAATGCATGAAAGTGAAAAGTGAAAATGAAGTTGCTCAGTCGTGTCCGACTCTAGCAACCCCATGGACTGCAACCTACCAGGCTCCTCCATCCACGGGATTTTCCAGGCAAAAGTACTGGAGTGGGGTGCCATTGCCTTCTCCGTTTCTTTAGGGATGGCTTTGAATTGTCTTGTAGATTTTAATGTTTTGATGAGAAGTCAGCCGTCACTCTTCTGAATGCCACATGTTTTCCTGTTGGCTGATGTTAAAACTTTATTTTCATTTTTGGTTGTCAGCAATTTGTCTATGATATGTCTCATTTGGTCTCATTTATATATATATTTTTTACAGCTCAAGTAGACAGATCTTTTATTAGATAGACAGTAGATAGTACACTCCTGAGACAAGGGAGCAGGCCAACCCCAGAGGAGTGGCACATTTGTATTTTTGCTGCTTAGTTCATAGAGATTTTTGGAGCGATGGTTTGATGTCTTTCATCAATTAGTTATTCTCAAGACATTATTTTTTCAAATATTTCTTTAGCCCCAGTCTGTCTGTCTCTCCTCTCCTTCTGGTTCTTCAGTTATGTATATATCAGACAGTTTATTATTATTATTATTCCCCAGGTCTTGGGTAGTTCTTTCTGTTTTTCTTTTCTTTTTTTTTAATTTCCCTCTCTGTGACTTAGTTTAAGATAATATCTATTGACTTTTCTTCAAATTCACTAATTCTTCATTCTGCTGTATCTATTTTTTTTGGTAAGCCCATGCAACAGATGTTTTATTTCAAATGCTTATTTTTTTCAGTTATATATTGCTAATTTCCTTTTGATTCTTTTTTATAGAGTTTTAGTTTCTTTGTGATATTTTCCACTGGTTCACCTATTCTTGTCATCTTTCCCTAGAATTAAACATATTTTAGAGTAAAAAGTCCTTTTCTGCTATTTCCATTGTTAGGATGATCCATGGTTTTGTCTTTTTCTCTCTGAATTATGGATCATGTTTTCCTGTTTCTTTGCTTGTGTCATAATTTTTAATTGTGTATTGGCTATTATGAGACACTTGACTGTTACTGTCCTCTGAAAAATGTTGAGTTTTAAGCTTGTAGGCAGTTAATTTACTGTGGAGTCACCTTACTAGAAGCCTTGGTTCTAGGTTGTGTTTGGATAAGTCTGTGTTGGTTTTGCTTTAGATACTAGGGTGTGTCCTTAAGTTCTAGGATGTGTTTCTTATTCCTGTGGTTTGACCCTTTTGAGGTTTCAGTTGAAAGTGTAACTTGGGGAAATTTCAACTCCAAACTCTGTCTCCTGGCTGCTGAAGTCTGTCCTTCACTCTTTAGACTATGGCTGTTACTTTCTCTCTCTCTGTGTTTTTTTTTTTTTTTTCCAGTGCAAACATATATATTAATAATGTCAAATGACCACAGAAACTCATGATTGCCCACATTGTGAGAGAGAGCACTTAATAAGACCAAATCTTTAATGGAGGTGGTGGCATTTCCTTATTATTTAAGCAATTATATATTTTGCAGAAGAAGAATACACATTCCCAGCTATATTTACAATTTAGCTAATTAAAACTGCCCAAACTGAGATTTCTGAATATTCTACACCTAGAAATGTGGTCACTAACAGGTGTACCCAAATAATACCATTAGGAAGTACTGTTGCTACAGCCAGTTGCCTCAAATACTATTTTCCACAACCACAGAAAATTTGAAAACTTAGTTAAACCCCAAACTAAATACAAACTAAATATTGCTAAAATAAATACTGCATAGGTATTTTCAATTAAATTTAAGTTTTTATGGGGCAAATCTTAATAAACCTAAGGTAGCAAGCTTAGTTCTTCTGTGGCCAAAGGCCAATGTTTATAGGCTTCTTAAACAACCAGTTTTGCCTGAGACAACTCAGTACTAAAAATTTGAATTACCCCAGAACACAAAGTAAACATTATATTGAGTTTGATCCGCTGGTTAACTAGGTGGTTGTTGCTTAGTCACTAAGTCACGTCTGACTGTCTTGTAACCCCAGTGACTGTAGCCTGCCAGGCTCCTCTGTCCATGAGATTTCCCAGGCAAGAACACTGGAGTAAGTTGCCATTTCCTTCTCCATGTGGCTGTTACTTTCCATTGTTGTAATTTGTGCTCTTCTCCTGCGTGTTGGAATTTCTGAGTTTGCCAATGATTCGGAGGAAATTTGTACATGGAATTTTGGATTCCCACTCTCTGTCTAAACTCCTTAACAGGGATGTGTCTCCTTTCTTGTATTATTCAGTATTTTCTCGCCATATGCTTTGTGTTTTCCATAATGTTTTTTTTTTGTCTTCTGCTTTGCTAGTCGGTGCCCCTTGAGGCTCTTCAGCCTGGATATGGAGTTTATGTTCTTCATTCTTTTGAGTGGACTTCTGAGAGGGAAGAAAGACAAACTGCAGGTTCAATTAGTCTTCTTGAACTAGATGTCTCTTTCAAAAACCTTTTTCAAATTTTTCTTTGATACAGTGTTTATATTTTATATGAATATTATATTAAAAATTGATTCTTCCACTTGTGAATATTTTTATAGTTTTCTGAGTCATCAAGTAAGTGGTCTCCTCTTTGCTAATCTAAAATCTTAGCTAATTTCCAAGATTTGGCTCAGAATTTGCTTTTCTGTGGTATCTTATTTAAATATACTAACTCTAAATGTATATAATACTGATGATAAAGTTACAAAAAAGTCCCGCATATATCTTTTTTTTTTTTAATGATAGAAATACTTGGTTTTCTGGATGTATTGGGTTTTAATTCAGTCTTGTGGACAAGTGAAAATGTCTTCAGCCATGTAATGAGAACATATTAAATTAGATATAAAAAATATGAATACCTTATTTATGTAAAAACACAAGAAACAAAGATACTTATGCTTTGATTTTTTCTAGATGCAAAATATCCTTTCATTGTTTCCTAAAAGGAGCAGATTGGGATTGTTTGGCTCCAGGGGTGATGATGATGATAATAGCTAATATTTATTGAGCACTCACTGTATGCCAGGCAATTTATGCAAGGCGATATATGCAAGGCAATTTACCCTTGAAGTCTTCAATCCTATGAGGTAGGAGTTTTATAATTCTTCATATTTTTGGATGAGAAATCCAAGGCTTAGAGAGGTTTAAGAACTCACCCAGCATCAGACTGTTAATAAGTGAGATGAAAGTGCCTTCAGTGAAACATTTAAATTGAGTGTTTAATGCGATGGAACAGTTTGCATCAGATTTGGGTAGAGAGGGGAGAAAAGGGTCTGGTGGTGAGGCTTTCTGGTAATTAAATGACCCTGACATCCTCAGTGAAGTCACGGACATAAAGGGGATTGACGTACGCTGAGCAAATGGAACTCTGACATTTTACCAGAAGGCACCACAGAGTGAATTATATCTTCTCCTGCGTCTGACCTGGGAGTCTCGAGGGCTTGTCTCATCTGTCTTCCCCTCTGTGTTGTTTTTTTTTTTTCCTGTCTTTAACAGGGGGCTTCAATCACATCCTCCTTGTTCAGCGGCGGAGGCAAACCTAGACCCCCAGTCTCTTGATTCTTGGCCCCAGGGGCTGCTCAGCACATGACCTCCCCTGCTTCTGATATGGCATAGGTCCTGCCCATTTGCATTTGGGCTCCTCTTTTCCCCATCCTGTTGGGATCATCTGAATGCAGTTGCCTTTCTTGATAGCCTCTGTGGGGAGCTAGCTGGGAAGCCACTTTTCAGGGCTCACTCTTGTCAATGTATGGCAAAAACCACTACAATATCATAATTAGTCTCCAATTAAATAAATAAATAAACTAAAACACACACACACACACACTTGCTCAAAAGGAAGTCCTTGGTCCAACATCTTCCCCCGCCGCCCCCCACCACTTCCAGTTATAAGATGAATAAATTCTGGGGATCTAATGTACAGCGTGGTGATGATGGTTAACGATACTCTATTATATATTTGAAAGTTGATCGTAACTGCTCTGTACACAAGAAAGACACGGTGGTTATGTGACACGATGGTTATGTGACACGATGGTTATGTGACGTGATGCAAGGGTTAGCACTACTGCAGGGAGCGTTTTGCAACACATGCTTATCAGACTAGCACATTGCACATCTTAAACATACATGAGGTCTACTGTATCTCCATCAAGCTGGGAAAGAAAGAAGTCCTGACAGTTCCCTCCTGTGTGTGGTCACACTTCCACAGGACACAGCAGAGGGGTGTCTCCAGGCCGAGAGAAGGTGAGGTGACGAGCCAGCCATGCCTGAGGGTGGTGTCCACTCCTGGTGGTCAACCTGACCTGGGGCTTCCTGTGGACTTTGTTCTAAGTATCGGGACAAGGGATGCAACCTGAAGTTCTGGGGTGGGTGTGTCTGGAGGTGTTTTCTCTCCAAAGTCCAGCTTTAGAAACTGAGGGGCACCACGTTGCACACTCAAAGTGTGTGTTCGTTGGCAGAGTGACTGCAGCTGATGATGCATTGCTCTATTTGGCCCAGTTCCCTTGTCCTGCGAGCAGGAGTAGATGACGTTTAAGGGCAGGGAGCCACTGCCCTCACTTAAGATACCATTGAAATCCCCTCCATTCCTTCACTTCTGCAGCCTGATCCGTGCTTGGGTTGAGTCCCACTGTGCCAGGCCCGGGGCACAGAGAAGAAGCATGCGACACGCCAGCCCTGGTCACGTGGCCAGTGAACAGCAGAGCCTCTGTATGTTGGGTTACAGCCAGGCCAGTCTTTCTGGCCTGGGGACTTACCAGTGCAAAAAGACTTGCCAGGAGTTAGGGGGTTGCAGTGGGATCAGGGCCTTGGGGGAAAAAACAACAGTGCTCAGAGTGGGGCGACAAAGTAGTGTATAGGACACCAGGGAGCAGCTTTGCCTGGGGCCAGCCACACCCTTCTCTAGGTAGACCTTGCGGCTGGCCCTCCAGCCCCAGGGACTGTCCTTGGAGCTGCTTTGCCATGAGAAATAGCAGCTTCTTTCTTTTTAAGTGCTTTCTCTGTGCTTTGTGGGCAATTAGCTCTTCTCATCCACACAACATGATGTGAGTGCTGTGGTTTTTTTCACCTTACAGGGGGCAGAGGTGCTGAAGTGCGGGGAGGGGTGTGATCTGTCTGTGGTTGTCTGCTCATAGGCGGTGGAGGTGCAATTGGAGTCCAGGCCTGCCTGGCTCTGATCGCTCTCTGTTCCCATTGTTCTGCGGCTGCACTTCGGTGGGGGATTAGCTTTGTTCCGAGTCACCCACACGATTCCCTGGTGGCTCAGTTGGTAAAGAATCCACCTGCAATGCAGGAGACCCTGGTTCGATCCCTGGGTCAGGATGGTCCCTTGGAAAAGGAAATGGCTCCCCACTCCAGTATTCTTACCTGGGAAATTCCATGGACAGAGCCTGGTGGGCTACAGTCCATGGGGTCGCAGGGTCGGAAATGGCTTAGTGACTAAACCACCACCCGCACAATGGCCTGCTGCCCACTATGTCTGGTGTGGATCTTGGTCACAACAAACCTATAGTCAGATGTACCTGAGTCTAGCACTGAGGTCCAGAATCTGGAGCCAGGCTGCTTGGCATCCACTGCTGCCTCCACTTCAGCTTAGGTTACTTTAACCTCTCCTTCCTCAGTTTACTGACCTGTAAAATGGGGATAGAAATAGTACCTGCTGGAACCTGTCAGGGGATAAATACTGGCCGAGTGATGCATGGCACGTAGGGAGCACAAATGTAAGCTGTTATTTTTTTCTTGCTTAAATGTGAAAGTGAAAGCCGCTCAATTATGTCCAACTCTTTGCGACCCCATGGACTATACAGTCCATGGAATTCTCCCGGCCAGAATACTCAAGTGGGTAGCCTTTCCCTCCTCCAGGGGATCTTCCCAACCCAGGGAGTAAACCCAGGTCTCCTGCACTGCAGGTGGATTCTTTACCAGCTGAGCCACCAGGGAAGCCCTGGTGTAATGTATTTTTTATTAATTTATGTTTTACTGCAGTATAGTCGCTTTGCAATGTCGTGTTAGCTTCTGCTGTATGTACAGCAAAATGAATCAGTCCTACATATGCGTAGACACTCCCCCTTTTGGATTTGCCTGCCGTTCAGGTCCCGCAGTGCATTAAGCAGAGTTCTCTGTGCTACACAGTGGTCTCCCATCGGTTGTCTGGTTTATGTTGCTGTTCTGTCACTTGGTCGTGTCTGACTCTTTATGACCCCGTGGACTGCAGCGCACCAGTTTATACACAGTCTCAATAGTGTATGTGTCAACCCCCATTACTATCATACTCACAAGCACTCATCTAGAAATTTTCCTACCCTCTTCTCACCCTGTCGTCAGAACAGCCTCTTTTTCTGCACCCTTCTCTGGTGGCCTTCTTGTCACCCTGACCTTATCTCGCCTGTGACAGCCGTTTGTTTATAAGAATTATGTGTCTCCCTTCACTGTGATCATTGTTTCTTTCTTGACCAAGTGGAACCTCTCCCTGGATGTCAGCAGGCATTGTTGGAAAACAGTGCCTGCCTTGGAACAGCAAACATAAAAAGCATCTGATGAAGCTTGATTAATTATCTGTGTACTTTATGCCTAAAGCGTGAATCATGGTTTTCATTTCCTTCTCAAGAATGTGAGTTGCCTGCTTTGAATTAATCCAGCAATATAGTGGGTTTTTTTGTTTGTTTGTTTGTTTGTTTGTTTTAAATCTCCCTACTGCTGTATCAGCACTCAGAATTATTGCCTGAGGATTTTCTTTTATCTTTGCAGAGAATCTGAAGGTGTGTCGAATAATTTTTGGATTCAATTTAATTGTTTCAAGTTTGTAAAAAAGAAGGGAAAAGAACTCTGTGAAGATCATGCTCAGGCAAGAAGGGTCCCTCTTGTCAGTTTTGTTTGCTTGTATCTGAGACGTTTTGAAAATCACTCTGGGTTTTTCTGCTGGCTGTGCTGGAAATCACAACTCCTTGCTTACATCAGGAAATCAGGAAGCAGGGCTCACCCCGGACCAAGTGGGGTTCAATTTCACACTGAACGGAGTAAAGACCTAGGTACAAATCAATGTCAGATATAAAGAAGTCCTGGCACAACTTCCCCGTGTGGCCTTGGGTTTGAAAGCATTTCCTCATTTGACCACAAGCTTCTCAAGAAGAGGAGTCTGGACCTTTGTGTCACCGCTCTCTGTCCCGCCCCTGATATGTGGCTGGCACAAAATAGATGCTCAGGAAATGCGGAGTGAATGATATAACTGTGGTGAGGTGATTTTCAGTCACTTTATCACCTTCTGGAGGAAGAGCCCTTCCAACCAGGGCCTCCCGGGCCTGCAGACAGGAAGTCAGAAGCCAAGGCTTGTCCTCAGATGTGCAGAGAAGCTGGGAGGAACAGTTGTAGGAGGACACGTGTCACTAAAGGAAGACAACGTTTCCTCCCCAGGAAGAAATGCAGTGCACAGAGGGCCAGGAGCTGCATGGAGAGGTCCTGTGGGTTTGCTACTCTCCCAGCTTCCTGGGGAGCCTGGCAGACCCCTGGGCTGCCCTCCTTGGGCTCTGTCATTTAGAGACTGTGCAGGGTGGGAGCGAGCAGGAAGGTGGCAAAGTGGCAGAGGGGTAGTGTGGCCGCGTGTGTGTTTGATTAAATATCCAGACACACACCAGGCTTTGCCAGGCCTCCATCTCCGCCCCACCCCCGCCCCCAACAGGGCCCGCACCCACAACTGTCCAGACAACCTTCTGGTAAAGGGTCCTTGGTGGGGTCATACCCATTTCCCCAGATGCAGGCTCTGCGATCAGTTACTTCCCATCCCTCCTTGGGGGTTAGCTGCTTCGTCTGTTTGCATTACCTCTGACCTGAGGTTTACCTCTTCTGGGACCTCAGCTTTTCAACAAGTCATCTTTGTTAGAATTCTTTCATTTTACTTTAATGATTTTTTAAAATTATGACACAAATATAGGCTTGGTGCAGAAAGCTCAATAGAAAGAAAAAAGAATGGAAAGAAGATGGAATTATTTATGATCCTACCACCCAGAGAAAGCCAGATTAACATTTTGGTTTTGCATTCTTTTAGTCTTCTTCCATTCCCTCACCCCTACTTATACCATGATACATGATACTTTTTCTGCAGAGAAGGCATGCTTCATCTGAAAGAGAATTGTGTAGGCTGCCTTTTTCATTTCGCATTATACCCTCAACATCTTTCTATACCAATAAATATTCTTCCCCAACTTGCTCTTTTAAAAGCTGTGAGTGATGGCAGAATCTGCTGCCCCCAAATATGCCACTCTGGCATAAAGATTATTTGAGGTTGAGGGCAGTTGAGAGGAAGCAGATGCAGGAAGGGCTTCCTGCCCTCCCCCTATTTTCCTAAAAGCAGAGCATTAACTTTCAAGGGTATCCATCTACCTGTCCGCACTAGGAAGGACTGAGACCTTTGAAAGTGAAAGTGAAGGTTGCTCAGTTATGTCTGACTCTTTGAGACCCCATGGACTCTACAGTCCATGGAATTCTCCAGGCCAGAATACTGGAGTGGGTACCCTTTCCCTGCTCCAGGGGATCTTCCCAACCCAGGGATCGAACCCAGGTCTCCCGAATTGTGGCTGGATTCTATACTGTCTGAGTCACAAAAGAAGCCCAAGAATACAGGAGTGGGTAGCCTATCTCTTCTCCGGAGGATCTTCCTGACCCAGGAATCAAACTGGGGTTTCCTGCATTGCAGGCAGATTCTATACCAACTGAGCTATGTTTTCTTCTATGTATTAACCTCCCCATGGTTTGCTGTCCTTGGAAACCTAAAACATCTTTCATTTGTCCTGTCATTTCTTCACTAAATCATTGTTCTTTCTTGGGGGTGCTATATAAACTGGAGTTCTAAGCCACTACTTAGAGTTACTCATTTTCCCCTGGATATCCCCCATGTATACATGAGATATCCATGTTAATAAACTTCTGGTTCTTTATTTTTCTTGTTAATTTTTTGTCTTTTGTTATAGGAGTCCCAGCCAAGAATTCGGAATGGTAGAGGGAATGTTGTTTTTTTCCTCTCCTACAGCTGTAACACAATCCATTAAATTAGGCAAATAATCTAATACAGTAAACAGACTGGAGTTGGACATTAGTGGTCTGTCTCTGGTTTTTAGCTGATGTAGACAAGGAACCAGAGATCAAATTGCCAACATCTGTTGGATCATCAAAAAAGCAGGAGAGTTCCATAAAAACATCTACTTCTGCTTTATTGATTACGCCAAAGCCTTTGACTATCTGGATCACAACAAACTGTGAAAAATTCTTCAAGAGATGGGAATACCAGACCACCCGACCTGCCTCTTAAGAAATCTGTATGAAGGTCAAGAAGCAACAGTTAGAACCAGCCATAGAACAACAGACTGGTTCCAAATTGGGAAAGGAGTACGTCAAGGCTGTATATATGTCACCTTGCTTATTTAACTTATATGCAGAGTAAATCATGTGAAATGCCAGGCTGGATGAAGCACAAGCTGGAATCAAGATTGCTGAGAGAAATACCAATAACCTCAGATATGCAGATGACACCACCCTTATGGCAGAAAGTGAAGAAGAACTAAAGAGCCTCTTGATGAAAGTGAAAGAGGAGATGAAAAAGTTGGCTTAAAACTCAACATTAAAAAACTAAGATCATTGCATCCAGTCCCATTGCTTCATGGCAAATAGATGGGGAAACAATGGAAACATGAGAGACTTTATTTTTTTGGGCTCCAAAATCACTGCAGATGGTGACTGCAGCCATGAAATTAAAAAACTATAAAGGGAGAGCTGGACTATAAAGAAAGCTGAGTGCCAAAGAATTGATGCTTTTGAGCTGTGGTGTTGGAGAAAATTCTTGAGAGTCCCTTGGACTGAAAGGAGATCCAAATAGTCAATCTTCAAGGAAATCAGTCCTGAATGTTCATTGGAAGGACTGATGCTGAAGCTGAGACTCCAATACTTTGGCCATCTGATGTGAAGAACTGACTCATTGGAAAAGACCCTTATGCTGGGAAAGATTGAAGGCAGAAGGAGAAGGGGACAACAGAGGATGAGATGGTTGGATGGCATTACCAACTCGATGGACATGAGTTTCAGCAAGCTCCAGGGGTTGGTGATGGACAGGGAAGTCCATGGGGTTGCAAAGAGTCAGACACGACTGAGCAACTGAACTAGAACTAGAGACACCCCTGTGTTGAACAGGGTTTATGGCTCATGCCTTGCCATACACATCTCTGATTAGATTCATAGGCTTAATTCTTGGAGGAGGGATTCCTGGGTCAAAGCATTTTTTCCCCTCTACTTTCATTAGCTTGCCATCCAGAAAGGTTGTACCAATTAACATTGCTCCTTGCAATGTGTCATCTGTTGGTTCTCCTTACCATTCCTGCTCAACTGTCTCCTGCTGGAGAAATCCTCACTGAACATTCTGTTCAATGTCTCACGCCCTATCCTATCATAGTATCATATCAACTCTTTTTGTTTTTTAATAGCACTTACTTTAATCTGAAATGATGCTCAGTTCAGTCGCTCAGTTGTGTCCGACTCTTTGCGACCCCATGAATCGCAGCATGCTAGGCCTCCCTGTCCATCACCAACTCCTGGAGTTCACTCAGACTCACGGCCATCGAGTCAGTGATGCCATCTAGCCATCTCATCCTCTGTCATCCCCTTCTCCTCCTGCCCTCAATCCCTCCCAGCATCAGAGTCTTTTCCAATGAGTCAACTCTTCACATGAGGTGGCCAAAGTACTGGAGTTTCAGCTTTAGCATCATTCCTTCCAAAGAAATGCCAGGGCTGATCTGCTTCAGAATGGACTGGTTGGATCTCCTTGCAGTCCAAGGGACTCTCAAGAGTTTTCTCCAACAGCACAGTTCAAAAGCAATTCTTCAGCGCTCAGCTTTCTTCACAGTCCAACTCTCACATCAATACATGACCACAGGAAAAACCATAGCCTTGACTAGACAGACCTTTGTTGGCAAAGTAATGTCTCTGCTCTTGAGTACGCTATCTAAGTTGGTCATAATTTTCCTTCCAAGGAGTAAGCGTCTTTTAATTTCATGGCTGCAGTCACCATCTGCAGTGATTTTGGAGCCCCCAAAAATAAAGTCTGACACTGTTTCCACTGTTTCCCCATCTATTTCCCATGAAGTGATGGGACCAGATGCCATGATCTTC
>NW_011495018.1:10909283-10909570 GCF_000754665.1 Bison bison bison | reverse complement strand
TGGTGTCATCTGCATATCTGAGGTTATTGATATTTCTCCCGGCAATCTTGATTTCAGCTTGCGTTTCTTCCAGTCCAGCGTTTCTCATGATATACTCTGCATATAAGTTAAATAAGCAGGGTGACAATATACAGCCTTGATGTACTCCTTTTCCTATTTGGAACCAGTCTGTAGTTCCATGTCCAGTTATGGACATGTTATGTCCTGACCTGCATATAGGTTTCTCAAGAGGCAGGTCAGGTGGTCTGGTATTCCCATCTCTTTCAGAATTCTCCACAGTTTATTGT